>NW_027105168.1:690443-700489 GCF_000696795.3 Halyomorpha halys | reverse complement strand
ATAATTAATCAAGATTTTTTTTTTTACGATACAATATTATGATTTTTTTTTGTTCAATTTATTTCACAATGTTTCATTTTTTTTTTGTTTTACCTTATTTTATCTATTTTTGATATTATTTAGATATGTAAATAACTTTACATTTATAATAAATTTGTGCTTAAATGCATCGATGTTAATACAACAATGTAATGCGTTTTACACCATAAAACAAAAACGAACGAACCAAAGGAATAAGCTAATAGTTTTTATGGATCGTTAAATTCCTTATTAATGTCACCATCTTATCCTATAGGTTAAGTGAAAATATATTTATAAGTATCACATTCATAGCTATATAGATTAAAAATAAATAAAATAAAACGAAAAACTTACCAAGTTTTTTTAGGATCGAAATCAGAGCGTTGCATCTTCCCTTACAACCCATCCTGAAAAATAAAAATAAAAGTAAAAAAAATATTCTTTTACTGAAATAATAATAAAAAAAAGACGTAGAAGTATACATAAAATATTATTTCGTTTTATATATTATTTAATATTGCGTTTACGTTGAACTTCTTTCACATCCATAGATATAACAATGAAATGATAATATAACTCAAATGACATACGAGGGGAGAGAGGATAGATAATAAATTCATTTTCGTCATTCCAAAGTAAATACACTACAGTCCTGTATGTTCCTATATTAAAATAAAAAATAGCAAACCTACATTTAATCCACCTATTAAAAAAAAATTTTTTTCTTTGATTGAGCTAAAATCTAAGACAGGTCCTGCAGAAAATTAAATACTTACCTTAACTGATTTCCTAGTATGTGGAGGGGGGAGAGAAGGATTTGCAACGAAGATGATTGTAACCTTCATGTAAACTAATTATTTTGTATTAGGGTTGATGAAGAAAATAGGTCTTCATTTAGACCTAAACTCGGGCCTAGATTTTTCTTAATTCAGGTCTCAGTGACAAACGGCCTAATACGTTTTTCACGAAATATTTCATTTAGATAAAAACACAGATTGTTAACAAACATAATATATTTCTTTATTTTGTTTTTACTCTGTTTGAGTTTATTTTGTCAAATATCATAAAAACTACTACTCCTACAATGATAGACGTCATAAACTATTTTATAGTAAATTTAACTAGCTTTAATTTGAGAGCTGATATAAATCCGTACGTCCTATGGTTTCAGAAATAAAGTTTTCCAAAACTCAAACTTATAGTCCGAACAACTATAAATCAATTTATTTAAGGAAATATCATGAAAACTACTATTCCTACGAAGGTAAAGGTAATAAATTACTTTATAGTACGTTAAACTAGATTTAATTTGAATGGTAATAGACATCTATACGGCACATAGTTCCTGAGATATAGGTTTCTCAAAATAAATTAACTAACTACTAATCTTTCATTAGATTTTTAAGAAATGTTGCTTTTTAAAAAGCTATATCTCGAGAACTATTAGAAGTAAATGTCTCTATTAGGGCTAATATTTCAGCAAATTTACTCTTCATCAAATAATGTTCCATTACATTTTCTAGTGTTGTTGGTAGTTTTTAAGATATAGAGCTCCGAATGAAAAATTTATATTTTTTAAGGTATTGAAACAGCCACCATTTTTTATTTCCCCTACCTATACTTGGCAGACTCTTCAGTTTTTACTAGTAATTATACATAGTTTTCATTAAAGTAATCAAAAATTGGGGTGAAATAACTGCCTTTTTTCCCCCGGCTCTTGTACTATTCCATGATTAACCTCCAAACCAACCAAGCCCACTTTTTTCATTATCTGATAATTCCTCCTAGTTACCTGAGAAGAAAATGGCTTCGTGATTTTCTCCTCTAAGGATCTTAGAAAGATGTCTGCATCATGCCATTGTATAAATAGCGTCAAATATACTTGCAGTATATATTTTTTGTAAATATCTATAAATAAATTTTAAAAAAACAATAATTTTGATGTTTAGTTGTTAGATAGCCCCTTTTTCTAAAAGCATAGCATTTTGAAAATAATAATTTCAATATTTTGTTATGCAATGATGTTCCTGTGGTGTTAGTATTTTTTGCAGTTATTTTTCTGTTAACAATAGAGCTATAGTTAGGGTCATGAGTCTAGCCATTTCAATATTATAGTAAATCTAAGATACTTTTATGTAGTATGAATTTTTAAAAAAATATACGTTAACTGTGATCGAAACATAGAATTATGGATATATATCAAAATGACGAAGTAACTACTGATAAAGGTGTTTATTTTATAAGATAGTAAACTCTCGGATTTTTTTATTCTGAAACGTTAGTGACAAAATTGTATGAAATAAAAATATTAAAAGAAAGGAGTTATATAAAAAAATGACCTTATACATTAGAAAGAAAATTGTTCTATTCAAACGTAAGAAAATTCTAGTGTGAAAAACACTTAAAATTACAAAAATTCAGTTCATCATTTGATTTTCTAGTTTTCAAAAAAAGTGAGTAATAAAAAATATGATTTTCATAAATGAGCTTATTTGTTTTGAATTATTGTTTTTCTATATCAGTCTTACAACCTTTGTAAAAGAAGATTTACAGTTATATTTGTTTTGTTTTTTTTCTGACCTAACAGCTTAATATGTTGAAATACATAAAAATTAAAAAAAGGAAATAGTCCTCCGACTGATCAAAATATCTATCAGATTCTTACGTTATACTAAACAAACTATAAATAAATTAGTAAGTGTTTAGTGGTGGCCAAAATTCATTTAGAACAGTAATATAAAATACTTTAAAAAAAACAAAACTTGATAATAAAATAGAAGTATCAGTGAGACTAAAAAGGACAGAGGTCGAGCAGGAAAAACAATTTTTTAAAAATGTTGATCCAGTCAGTTGTTCAATTAGAAAGTAATTATGCATAGCTTTCTCTGTTAGTGTTGCCTTTCGTTTTACCTCAAACTGCTTTTAACCACTTAAACCTCTGAAACTCAATTTATCCCTAACGGACCACTTACTTAAACGCTAAAGAGGGGAAATTGCCCGGTTTGGCCAAGTTTTATATTTCAGTAACCTATTATACTTTATCAAGTTTTATCTTTATGAAGTTTTAATATTGGCCAAGAAGTGGTAATCATATTTTGTTGTGTTTAAAATAATTAAATTTGGTTTCCAGAGCTTAGGATACAACTCGTCAATTCAGCATATGTGCCAGTTTAGTACAAAATCACTGTAACTGTGGTTTAACCAGAGTTGTCCCCTTCTCTACTAAGTAATTACTCGTACACTTTGAAATTAGAGCAATGAAATGAATACTCCCTCCAGAGGTGAATAGTCAGAGGAACTTCACTCCAGCGGGCCAGGAACAGAGTAATATGTGAGGAGCTCCAACTCCAGTCTGTGCCGGAATTCATAGGCCGTAGGCACATCAAACCGGCTTCAGCGGACCCGGCAACCATTCTTTATGCCATTCCGGCTAAACAAGATAATGAAATAGGCGGTATATGTATATATGTATATACATATATGTTTGTAAATGCCTTTTTCATTGTTCCTGAAGGTAAGAAAACAAAATAAAAAAAAAAATACAAAGTCTGTTATTTTTTTTTTGTTTGATTTTAAAGACCTTGTAGATCTTTGGCCACCCGAACCAGCCTTCTACACGCTTGCCTATCTTGGGCTACTGCTTTCCAGTTTGGTGCATACAGTTCATTCATATATTTGTTGATTCTGTCTATCCATCTAGTTTTTGGCCTCCCACGTAGTCTTTTCCCAACTATACTGGAATTCATTGTTGTGTAGATGCGTCCTGATCGATTGCTTCGAGCCATACGTTTTACTCATCCTAACCTACTTGGCCTTCACATCATGAGATATTGACTGAACAATTTCTGCAAGCAGTTGACTGTCAGTTCTTTTCCAGATCGATCGTGTACAGAGGACTTTCCGTTCAGATTTCTCGATTCTGTTTTCTTGGGTACATGTTAGAGCTTAAGTCTTCCCGTCCACGCAGACCATGTTGTCAAGGAGGATTTTTTGGCTTAAAAACGAATACTTTGTTTTGTCTTCATTTACTTGCAATCCAACTTCCTCTAGAGTCTTTGCAAGACTTTCCATATCATTTTGGTTACTTTCTAGGACCGCAATGTCGTCCACGTACGCCAGGATTTTATATTTCATTTTGGCGTACGTAAATAGTGGGATACGTTTGCGCGAAGTTCTTCTAATCACTTTTTTTCTAGAGTTTTTAGCTGAGTTTAATAGCATCTGTGAGAGTCTATCTCCTTGCCTCGGAACTGTTCTAACTTCAAAGGTAACTGTTATAACTCCCCTGGGTATTCTATCTCAGTTTCTCTCTACGGAATAATAACCTGATTAAAATATATAAATAAGCCATGCATATCCTGATCTACTCACCATCGTTTTTCGATTACCTATTTCAGGACGAAGATATAGCAAAGCTCCATTAATAATTACACAATATTTTATTATTTAAATCAATTATTAATAGGATAAGTAAATAACAACATATAAATTATCTGGTTTATCCACTCACACAACTTACAACTTATATAGCTGGTTATGGTGTAAAGCTCAGTACAAAAAAAGGTCAGTGTATCTTCATTAGTATCAGTTCTGTTAAAATTTGTAGACAATTGAATTATCAAGGTCAATGAGATTTTTCCGTGGAATGTATAGTTTTAGAGTCATTCGAATAACTAATACGAAATGTGAATGAGTTTTCATAGAAACTTGTAAAAAATATTTAAAAGTTCTATAAGCTATATCTTTGCTAATAATGGACTAATTACAATGATTTATTTAGGGCTTATTTTGTTTTTGTAGCGAATGAAATTACTTTTCAAATAATAGGTATAGTTTAGATTTTTATAAAATAGATTTTTCTCGGGGATTCAATTGTAAAAGAAAAGTTAAAGGGTTATGACGAGAAGAAATTAGACAAGCATTATCATTAAATAATTTTATTATTAATTAATTACATTACACGGGCATTGAGATGGATATTTTAATATCAAATATACTTAGTCGATGCATGTAGTATGAATCGATAGTTGAGTAAACGATACGACGGGGTTCTCTTGATATGACATGACCCATGAAGTTTTTTCTTTACGTCCGGTCGATTTTATTTATGACCGGAAGAGTGTTAAAAAAAACTGTATCGAAGGCTTACATTATATATATGTATGGCTCGGACCAAAACATGTGGAATATTTGATCTGACATTTGATGCCGGTCACCGCACTTAATAAAAAAATACATACCATGTTAGTGTTAGAATATTAGAGCAAATATAAAAATATTGAATAGATTATTGATAAGACTTATTGTGTAAATTTTTAAATTTAACATCCAAAATATATATAATTGGCTGACGATTCAGTGAGCTGATTTTGAAGTAATTGCATCTTTGGTTCCTCGCTTCGAATTCAGCCAAATGTTGACAGGAATTCGAATAATAGAAAAGATACTCAAATAACATTAATGCTTAATTTATTAAGCTCAAAATTGAACTGTTTACTCTTTTTTGGTTAAATCATGATTTTTTTTATTTAATAAAAATTAATGCTTAATAAAAATTAAAGAATCAGCTCAAGATTCTCATATTTTGCAGGCATGTGTGCTAATTTGTAATCATTTTATTTATTTATTTTTTTTAATTTTCTGTTTGCAATTAAAAAATTTGAGATAAAGTAATGCATTGATAATACGAACAGTCGAATTCAACCTAAAGATAAAAATAAAACACAAGTGATCGATGTGCTTAATAGTATTAACCAGAGGTTTCAGATAACTCTGAAAAGGTCTACCTATAAAAAGCTTGTTATAGAGACCTTCTGTGTTATTGTTTTTAATTTAGATTGAACCTCAAGCCTTTTATTCTTCCGCCTGACATTGTTGTGTCGAGCAATATTTCAATTTTATTTTTTTATATTATCTTGTGAAGCAGAGTGGCTCAGTGATAGGGCAATGTACAACTAAAAACGACACGGATTCGAATCCGGCTATGGAAGCTAATTATTTATTCTGTTGCTGAAGCTGTGAGTCAACCCTGTGAGTTTGAAAGTCCTCTGAACACACCTAGACTCATAAAGTGGGTACCCTTAATTGAAAAAAAATCTAACAGTCGAGCGTAATTCCGACCAAATCGTTGCCTTGCACAACCGTTGGTCTAGTTGCAGTGCTTCCTTAGATTGTACAGCACTGTTGACCATTCATGATTTGCAGCACTAAAATTTATTATAATATTATGCAACTTTATGTATATATGTATATTATTTCATATAAAAAATTCACTGTCTGATCACTGTGAATATACTTGTACACTTTAAATCAAACCTTTTTTCTACATTGTCTAATTTCATATTAGCTATTGTGTAACAGATATATTCGTAGGTATATACACAATTGAAAAACTAAGCGGAATGACATGCTATGTGAAATTCTAGGAGAAATCAAAAAAAAATTTTGCTTGGAAAAATATTAATACATACTCCTTATTAAAAAATGGACTTGCATATTTTACATATTCTAAAACTCAAAATTGAGCTATCTATAATAAATTAAAAATTTGCCAACCCTCATAGTAGGAATATGAAATTATTTGGTACATTCTCACAGATCTTCAATCACTGACAAAATTTTAGGTTTTTAATTTGAGTAGTTTAGATTCTATGAATATATTAATAATAAATAAATGTAGAGAGTAGTTAGTGTGTTTAGTTTTATCCAAATAGTGTTAGGCAAGCTTTTAATGTACTAATATTAAATATTAAAAATAATAAAGCTGATGATTATAGGATTTGGATATTTAATTACATTTTGAGTTTTGACTGCACGTTTTTCGGTTTTATACAGCACAAAAATCCGGTATCTATTAATACATGTTGAATCTATTTTATTCTTTGGGGTGTTTAAATTGTTCGCATGCGTAGAACCCATGCGCAGATTATTTTAAATAAACCTAATCATCCTACCTCCAATGATGGGTGCTTTCTTAATAATATCCATTAAAATAATTACAGCAAAAACTCTTGTCTAAAACACAGATATTTGATTCTACATCGCTTTTTATAAAACTCGTATTTCAAGGAGAAAATTGAATTCGTCGAGTTCGAATTGAAAGAGCTTTTAGTTAAATAAATAAATGATTCTGAAGTTGTTAGGAGGCGGATGGAACAGAGAGAGGTCTTATTGTGAGAAACGAGATTACTTGGAACAGTTTTAAGTACCATTCATCTTTTGAGCCTGAGTCAACCACTTTCAATTCCACCCTTCACATCCATCTGGGAAGGGTGTAATTTTGCCCCCCTTAGAGGATTCAGCTTGTAATTTTATTCCTATAGAAGTCTAGCGTTACGTTGTGTTATGTATTTAACGACTTTCGAATATCGTTTTTGCTTGTCGTAACGAAGATTGATTGGATCTGAAATATTGAACATTAATTAGTAAATTGCTTGGTGATTGCAGCTGTAATATCTTTATGATGGAACATACATGAACTATCACTAATTAGCAACGTTAGGGAAAAAATCATTATTTAAGTAATAATATAAGTCTTAATTCATTCGAACTTATAAAGTATATTTATATAGTATAATATTTTCTATTATTAAATTCGGAAATATCACATATATTAGTAAAGGGTGCTGACAAAAAGTGAAAGAGAATAAGAGAAAACCAATTAAAAGAACAGGTCATAACAGACATGAGGAAGATAATAAAAAAGATTTGTCAGCAGTCGTGATGTTTTGAGTTAAGTTTGTTAAATTTTGTATTTTGAATTTTTTAAGTTCTGTTTCGAGTTTGTTTGTTAATGTAGTATATATTTTATCTGTTGGGTATCTAGTTCTGTGCCACTTCACTCCTGTTCTGCGTTTTTTCTTTAATACGATGCGAATGTGCTGTGGCAAGTTAGTACGTATGGTATCATTAATTTTACTGGTCGTCATGTTGTCGTTTATGCAGATTCTTATAGATGCTGTAAAGTTTTTTATTGCTTCGTCAATGTTATGTTTAGTCTTAAGTTGAGTTTTTAAGTTCAGCGTGTTTAGCAAACCATTACAAAATTTGTCTCAGTCAATTCGTCCTTTAATCAATGAGGGAGGAGAGGACTTAGGAACGAGGCTTGAATGTAAGAAAAGGATAACTGGATTGTGGTCTGAGGACAGGTCATTTATAGATTCGATAATGATCCGGGAACAAGAAATTAGGGAGGTGATAAATATATCTCAGATATCAGGACGTTTCTTGATAAGTGTAGGCCAATAAGTAGGACTCAGATAGAATAACTATTAGAGGTAGTGACTCGGAAAAGGATATTACTACGAGTGTTGGATGTACGACATCGTTGATGTTTGATTGTAGTCTCCTCCAGCAATGAAACGCGATCCGAAAGATCGGAATAGAAAGGCAAGGTGGTTATAGGAAAGGGAATTACCAGGGGAGCAGAATACAGCTGATAATGTTAAGTGGAAAGGACGAGTTGAAATGATTACAGAGGTTGCTTGGATAGCGTCAGTTGGAGTGGAAGGAATGAGGGAATGGGATAAGGATGCAAGACCTGGCTTGTGAAGTGTTCTCTGGGGGGGTCTGATCTGTAAGTAATGTAGTCACGGATGTAGAAATGTTACCGTTGAGTAAAGTGAGTTACTGTGAACATTGCAATATCTATGTGTTTGTTGTGGAGAAATATATTGAGTTCGTCACGGTGGTTATGTAGTCCATTAGTGTTCCACAAAAGGATAACTAGGGGCTTTGTAGTCAGCGTGGGAGATAAGCGGATTTATAGTATTTTTGTGATCCAACAGGAAGGATGATATATTAGAGTTTATATCGGTTGGATTGCAGTTGAGATGTGGATGTGAAAGTGGATCAAGAGCTGGGTAGTTTGTATGACTCGAAGCGCTAAAGTGTCCTGGCTGTTGAGTATGGTTACGCTCCTCGTGAGGTATTGGGCGCTGGATCTATTTCGACCGGTATTTGGGGTGGGTTGTTTACTTGAATAGTAGGATAAGAAAGAATTGCAGGAGAACGTTTAAAAAAAAAACAATAATCTCAGGAGATAGACTACGTGCCACTATTTTAACCCAAAACAAATTGAAAATTCAAAAAATTTTAGAGATTAGGCAGGTGAAAATGTATAATGGGAGGCCCAATAAACTCTGTGTATTATACGGAATATTAATATTTCACACGATCTTTATATTATATACCCAACAAGATCTTTTAAATCCATGTTTTACAATTCAATATTGAAAATTACTCCTAACAAATAAACGAATAAATTATAAACTCAATCGATATTATGCTCTAATAATTACACACTTATTCAATACTAATTAAATAATTGTTCTCCCATTAAAACTTTTCCGAAAAAGTTTTTCCTAATATTTTATCTGTAATTTGTTAATTGACAGTTTCATATAGCCAGAAAACGTGACTTATAAATGGTACTTGACGAAAATTCATGGATGTCATGAAAAGTAGACTAGTTTGGAAGTGATTAAAACTCTCCCATTATAACTAGAGTGGGATCACTTTACATAATAGGCTCTGAAAGTAGGTTATTAAGTAGGTTTGATTAAGAAGTGAGTCGGACAGTTACAGCAAGCAGAGTTACAATCGATTATATAAACTTTAGCAGAAGAAGTAGATGAAATTAGTTATTAAATTTGTTAGAAAGAGGACTCAGGAGTTTTCTCCGACATAAAATAAGTGAAAGGAAAATAAAGTTAGACGTAAAAAGGAAAGTAAGATATTTTTATTCGAAAATGAAACATTTTCTTTAATTTTTTTAATTCCATCTTATTTCGGAAATTCATTATTTTCTCTACCTAAAACATGAAAATTTACTTCATTTTTTTTTATAATAAAGATTCTATAATAGGAGAAGGAATAAAAAATTAGTGTTTCTTTCGGACCTAAAGCTAATTTTTATTTTTATTCAATATTCAAAGTACGCATATACTGTTATTGCTTAATTGTCCTTTTTTTGTCGGTTTAATAAATAAATTAGTAACATTGATTTTATTTTTCATAATAATTAC
>NW_027105168.1:689076-689768 GCF_000696795.3 Halyomorpha halys | reverse complement strand
CAAAGTACGCATATACTGTTATTGCTTAATTGTCCTTTTTTTGTCGGTTTAATAAATAAATTAGTAACATTGATTTTATTTTTCATAATAATTACGAAAAAGAATCATCAATTAATAACTAGTACTAATTAACAATATTGTTTTGAACAGTAAAGTCTCATACATTGTTTATTATATTTAAATATTTCTACGATAGTATATATATAATCCCTTAAGTATAACTATAGATTTGCCCCTTCAATGGTAGTTCAAATCATTCTGCACCTCTGTACAGACTTGCGGGTCTGCAAGTTTATTAAATGAAGGGGCATAAGCAATTAAAATCAGAAAAATGACAAAATTAATTTAAATGAGCTAATTTAAGATAATATTAAATTAATTTTATTAGTTAACATATTTGCTATATCTTATAATCCTATTTAAACTTTTAAAGGAGAAAGTGAAATTTTTACAAATTGCTTTTTATGGAGACCAAAAATAAGATACAATAAACAGCTGGAAATAAATAAAAATTTTTAATACACTTTAATGAAAACTTCCAGTAGCTGTACGTTTTGAAATATATTTTAATATGTGGACTTGGGTGAAGATAAAAATGCCCATTATAATAAAAAAAAAGGTGAAATATATGTATAGATATAAAATAAAACTGGGATGTTTTTGTTATTGTATTATAATAATATTATTATATA
>NW_027105168.1:685903-688961 GCF_000696795.3 Halyomorpha halys | reverse complement strand
ATAAAGTCGTTTGATACAATTAACTTCCTTGTAGTTCTTTAATTTTATTAAAATTTTGTATAACTTTATTTTTAATAAATGTTTTTTTAATGTATATATATTAAGTATTTTTTTAGAGTTTAATGAAATATAATTGTGCATGACCTTGTAAGATTTGTATTTATATATATTTTTCTACATTTAAAATTTTTACTATTTATTATACTGAGAGAGAATCAGAGTTCGACATAGATGCTAATAATAGAAGAGTAAAAATTGATAGCATTATAAAAAATAAAAAGAAAGTTAAAAGATAAAAAAAAAAATGAAAATATATAAAAATAAAAAGATAAAAAACTAAAACAAAAAAAAATCATTTTATCAAAGTTAAATCTCAAAACACTTTTTATTTCTTTAAATTTCTAACGCTTCGGCCAAACTTAAATATGAATTTACACCAAACATCCAACAATTTAAAAACGTTTTGCAGGCTACTTTTCCGAGGTCATTTTTTTTTCTCATCATTCTATTAAATTTCAAAACATTTAATCACAGACTAACTCAACACTATTTCAATTCTACTATAAATAATACAATAAATATACAATATTTGTAGGTTTAATAAAGTTTTAGGTTGCTAGGTTATAACAACCCAATATAGTTGGGTGCCACCGCTTTTTGAATAAAATGTTTCTCTCTTCTCTCTTTATATTAAAAAAGTTGCGCTTAGTGCCGTTCATAATTTTTTTCATTTAGAGGTGAAGGAAGAACAGTAAGCACGGAGGGACAGCACCAACCACCAACCATATGGTTAATACTTCGCTTTAAATGAGGACTGAGCTTTTCGGAGCTTGTTAAACAACTGTTCTGAATTAAGAGATTCTGCTTTTTCTACCCTTATCAATATCTTTTTGATTTTATGCCTTTTTTTTAATGAAGAAAAATTTACTTCAAATTAAGAAGCTTCTAAATCTTAATAAAAATCCTAAAAATCTTCTGTTCTTATTTCTTTACGCAGGTCAGATGTTTTGCATTTCCTATCCGTTAGATTACCCTTTTACGTTTTGTGAAGATTGGTGGAGTCGTGTTGAATCTACACAAGGGGTATTCATGATATTTAGTTAAACATGTTAAATGGAAAAACTTCTGTTAAATGGGGAAATCTTTCCTTATTTTACCATGTTAAAACGATATAACATAAAACATGGTTGAGTCTGTTATTAGGTCTGTTAAGTGGAGAATAACGTCACGCAACAGACCAGCTGAGCTCGTCACCACTTTGTTGGTTACATGGTCGTAGTTTGTAATTTGATTGTGTTAGTATTGTTTTGGATGTTTTTATAACTAATAAAGTAATGGATGACAATAACAATAATGTTATCACAGTTGCCAATTAGCTTATTTTGATTTTCTTCCTCACAAGTCAGAAGATCAACAAGACACTCAGTAGCAAAACTTCCACTTTTCACTCCCTTTAGACATGTTGTAATAAATTACTTTAACTGAAACATAGAATTAACAATAACATGAAGTTTTGAAAGGAAAGATTATAAAACAAGTTGCTCAGAAAATACGCTAGGAACTCGTATGCATTTTATATTTAAGATGGCTTTAAATAGGGCTCACAATCCTATACTTATGACATTTAACACTATATAAAACACTTTAAATTTAACACAACATAATGAATACTCCTATAATAAAGATGATTGTATCAACTTATTCCGGGTTAGTTGCTAAGCAGAAAGCCTGACTTTATAGTTCATTCCAATGATATACTGAAATTCATATAACGATTTAAAAATTATCTGTGGATACGACATTGCCGCTCATTGCAGGTATAATCCAACATCATTCAGTTTGAGATATCGTAAAGGATGTGTAAGCTGTAACTGATTGTGTTAACTTAAGGTCGAACGAGAATGATCCGCCTCAAACCTATTGAGTTGTTCAAACAATCCTGCATCTAGAGCAAATATTTGCACAACGCTTAGTCCGGTCCACCGGCTGATAAATACACCGACCTTTGGCAAATGTTTAACTTGATAACTAACAAAATATTTTGTTACAATAATTAATTTGTAGTTAATATATATTTTTAATTCAATTTAATATTCCGTATTTAGATATATACAACAACATAATTATAATTAATGCTCGATATACAATAACATACCTCATCATGACATCATGTTGTTCAACTAAATACCATTTTAAGCCATTTATTGTCTTTAAGTTTCAACGACAATATACTAAATTGTAATGTGAACTTAGAACAGTCATAAACTTAAATTTTAAAGTATTAAGGTCATGCTTAAACAATATATAGAAAGAATATTCTATCAAAAGTCAATATTTATCTATGTTTGATCTGTTACACAAATCCCAATTCTCTCTCATGCAATAAAGAATAAATAAAGAGTTTCTTTTTTACACAATTTGTTTATATTCGTATCATCAGATTTTGTAAAAGATACTGTTTGTAACAGAAGGAAGGATTTTAAAAATTTTAATAAAATAAAAAAATTTCAGCAAACAGTTGAAAGTTGGATAAAAATTAATAGAAGCCGTATGTCATAATTAATGTATAGAACTACCCCCTTGAATTATCCTAGTACAACCCCAACCCCAATACAAGACATTAGCAAAAGAGCGGAATTTCGGACATTACATTCTAATTATTGAATAGATTTCCTAGGACTATTCTCCAACAGGAACCAGAGACGGACAATGACAAATAGGTCGGGTCATCTAGGAGCCCTAACATTCCTCTGTGGTCCGAGCCCTATTCAAACTAGTAGCGTTTTGTGTCAGCTGTGGGCACACAATTAATTAATAACACACTGCACATAATTGTCAAAAAATAAAGAAATAATATTATCAATGTCTACGAGGCGTATCCGAGAAGTAGTAAAAGTTTTGTGTATGGACAGAGGTTAAGAAGGTATCAAACAAAAAAATAAACCCAAATGCTAAAGTAAGTAATTATATTATGTAAATATTATTTATTCATAGTAGTAAATGACTCCCGTTTTTGAAATATGTATAAGACAATAAATACATACTAAAAAAAACAAAA
>NW_027105168.1:669418-679278 GCF_000696795.3 Halyomorpha halys | reverse complement strand
ATATATATATATATTGGAATGAGATAAACATAAAACCTACATAATTATAACTATTTTTACTAAATAATTAAAGTCCAAACTGCTACTATAACTATATAAGAGTTTCGAATCCCTCATCAATCTTTAGTATTAGTAATATAATCTGGAAAGGTGAAACTTTAGTGTTAATTTATTAAAATATACATAAACTTTAATTTATTTCAGGGACGGAATCATGAATGAAAATCAGTCAGAATAGATTAAACTAAACAAAAACAAATACAAATAAAAGTATGTTGGAAAAACCTTTTCTTTTTTTTTATCAGGATTGCGTAGAAATATTTTACTAAGACAGTCCATCTGTTTTTATTTATTTTTAGTAGTTGTTTTATAGATAATTATAAACAGACTGCCATATAATTAATACATGTACATGATAAGATGCAAATTACATTGCATGGAATAGCGAGGAAATATGAATTTCATTTTTTACATATTTTTTGAGTTTTGAACAATATGAAATTTAAAAAAAAATCTTTCTAAAGGTCCTATCACAATCGAAAGCTTCAAGAATAGCTCGATGAAAAAAACTTAGTTTGCATAGCTCCACTATTTGTGTTCCACTCCGACACGGTAGGAATTTTTTCATCCCAGTTTGGGAACTCACAAATGGCGGTTGTTTGAATATTCACTTAACTGCGATATTCCAATGATTTTCTGCGTCCTTGAGAGTGGTCTGAAATTTTTTTGGCTAACACCGAAAAAGTTTCAACTCAACTAAATATTACGATATATTGATGTTATTGTAATTCCACAATTAAATTTATCTGCTTTCATATGTTAAAAAAATAATTTTAATTATTATTTTCAAATAAAGTTTATTTTAATTATCAAGTATTTAATTTTCTTACAGAAAAAGAATTAAACATACAAACAAAATTAAATAAAAACAAAAGTCAAATATAAAATATATAGAGCTGAAGTTGTTTCGCATTTATGATTTATTTTTTGCATTGACTCAACAAAATAAAATATATTTTCATATTCATAAATAAGTTACAAATAAGTTTTTATTGATTGATATTTTAAAAATGAGTACAGTTATAATTAATGTACTTCTAGCAATGTAAAATAATATCAAATTATTTGGAATTAAAAAAAATAAAAATAAAATACTGACCAGTTTTTCTTAACTTCGATGTATTTATACCACATGTATTGATATTAAGATATAACGTCTAATAACTGGTGCTGATGATTTATTTCAATTAATTTGAATTAGTTCTTTATCATTTATTTTTTCTCATTTTGCCATTAATTAATTCATTTATCTCGCTATGTTTATTTACAATGTGTATTTATTACATTACTTATTTTATCATTATTATTACCTAATTTAGTTTAAACTTCTTTTTTATTTTATTTTATTTTTTTTTTGTTATTTACTTTTATTTAATATGTTTAAATGGTATGAATTAATATCTACAGCCTAAGTGCCATACGTATTGCCCTGTAGTGTCGCAGATTGTAATAGTTAAATACAAATTTTTGAATAAAAAAAAAAGTAAGCTTCTAATAAGTAAAGTAACTAAATCTAATAACAGGTTCACTTTTTTTTATTTTTAAATGATTTAGACATAATTTAAGGAACTGTTTTTAATATTCGTTGTGTAAATTATAATTTTTGTAAATATGTGTTAAAAAAACTTAATCATAAGTCTAAAAAAACAAAAAATAAAACCTTTTAAGATTTTCTAAAAAAATATATATATATTAAATTTATAATCTTAAACACTTTCTTGAAACTGGTTAATTTTGTTAAAATAAAAAATTTAATTTCTATCCATTTTAGTCTCAACATATGTGTTGAGATTAAAATGGATAGACGTTAAATTTTTTATTTTAACAAAAATATATTATTTTCATTTTTAATATTTTTTTATAATTTAGTACAACCATTAACAAATAAATTAGATTTTTCCATTATCTTCATAAAAGATCGAAATATGGGTGTATAAAAACTCTAATCAACCGCAATTTTGAACCAAAATGGCGGAGACCAATATCAAGTTCTGACGATGATCCTACAGTGTAACTTTGGTGCTGAGTGTAAAAAAAATTATTGGCTTAGCATTTAAGGAGAAAACTTATGGAACGTGGACGGAATAGGTATGACATTTTTTTTATATTCAATTTTTAGATTTCACGTATCTTGAAAGGTAAATTTTCATATCTTTTTTTTTTTCATCATGGCTACGTTTTTTTTTTATTTGTCTGTTTAAAAATGTTATAGATTGAAAAGAAACATTATTTACAAAATTTTATAGTTCTTTTTTAATTTAAAGGCATATTAATAGTTATTAAAAATTATTAACACAATTCAACGTTAGATATGAACCCCATATATTTTTTCTTTTTAATATGTATTACTTATTTATTGCTAAAAGCCATGATTAGGGAGTTTATTTCATCGGTGTTCATATCCCAACAATGCTTATGTATAAGAGCGTAAAGAACTTTCAGTTTATAAAGGTTGCTGAATAGAAGCTTCCATTGGATCAGAGAACTTCTGAAGAACCTTCTACAAGTTTAAGACACTACAAATAACTTGACTTTACAATAACTTCTACTACACAACAAAGGATAGGTAGAAATACACTTCAGCTTATATGAATAAAGCGATCGAAACTTTAAATATCAAGTTATATTTATAGAGAATCGCGAATTTTAATTGTTTTAAATTAATTCATTACTACACAAATTTATACATTTTTTTATTATTATGACATAAATTGATGGAATAAATAAAAAAAAATTTTACTTCGTAATAAGTGGAGAGCTTTATTTTATCATACAGAAAAAAATATTAAAATATGGTACTAAAAAAAAGCACAATTTTGCAAACACTTAACATAATTTTGAATTCTATAATATCATAGATTGCATAATTGATTTTTAAAAAATTATTTATAATATATACATATTTTTTGACAAAATACAATTAGATATTACTAAATTGAAATCTGCATATTTAAATTAACTATGTTAGATGTATCCTGAACTTATAAAACAATTTACCAAACATGTTGCTTACAATTTACTAGATTAAATTCAGTATAAATTATTAATATTTTTACATTCATTGCGAAAAGAATATGAAAATTAAAAATATCTAGTTGAATTATCTTATAAAAAAAAATATATTTTTTTTAAATGTGAAAATAAATTTGTTAATAGTGTAGGTAATATGGTAAACAAATTATCAAAAAATCATAACACTCTTAAGAATAGTGAATGGTATAGACAAAATTATTAAACATTGGTTATGATAATTCAGAGGTTAAGGGAGTCTACTCTTAATACCAGAGTCCAACTTCAGCTGTGATACATTATTAATTTGATTCCTTTTAAAAGCCCTCCATTAATTCTAAGAAAAACCTATTGAACCTCAAGTTACTGAAATTTAAGAAAATATAAAAAATAATAATAATTTAATTAGTGGCGTACAAAAAAATAAGTATAATTTAGAATATTATTATTAAAAAGTATTAATTTTTTTATCAGAAAACATTAATAGGAAACTTTTTAAATTTCTATTTAGTAATGTGTAATTATGTGTAAATATTATATCCTTTTTTTAAAAACATCTAATAATAAAATAAGAAAAACAAATAAATATGTCCAAAATAAACTTATTGATAATCCTTAGCCTATCCATTTCCTCAATTCTTCTTTCTCACTCCACATTGCATCAATTTCCAAAGCTTATAAACTAATAACTCATTTATATTTATGGTTTTTTTTTTTTAGGTAAAACAAAAACGCTTATAATTTTTTTTTTGTACAGCAATTTCCCCCATCTTTTTTATGAACTATTGGATATATACATACATAATTGCCAAAAACATACGGGGAATATAATCATTTTAGACAAATAGAAAATTAAGCACGAACTATTGACCGAATGTCCATAGCTGATATGTCCCTTATTGAAGCCACATCCTCAATTTTAATATAAATTTATTTATAGACAATTAAATTTGGTGTTTTAAATTTTTTAATCACCTCGACAAGGATTATTTATCTGGATAAGAATTCATTTATCCGTGGCCGTTCACTATCGTAATGGTCTTAGTGTTAAGTGCTATACCAAATAGACTATAGCACGAACCCAAAAAACAAAATAGGATTAGGGCCAGGATCTAAGAAATCCGAAATAAAAGAGATCATTAAGTGAACGAGTTCCAATGCGAGGAATTCCGAGAGTAAAAAAAAAATCTCATTCACAAGCTGAAAGAACTTCCTCCTTTTTAGAGACCTGATTTTACTTTCTCTTTATCATGGAGAGGTGGGTGGGTGGAAAAAAAAAAGTTTATTCCCTGTCGATAACTTTTTTATTTTAATATTCTTTGAGAAAACAGTACTTACCGTGGATGATCGTTAAGGAAAAAATTAGGAACATGATCTCAAAAAAAAAAAAACTTGGTAGAGATCTTCAGGTACTTAAAGTTTTTTTCTGATTCATATTGAGCTAACCTAGATAAGGATGAAAGAAAATAAAAAAGCATTTGAAATCAAGCATAGGTATTTTCTCGGTTGTCTGTAGAAATGAATGTTCTCCGAGAGGTATGAGTATTAGAGAGCGAGCTCTATAGCGAGGGAACTGTTTTAGGGCGCTCCATTTTAAAGAGCAGTCAGTATAGAGAATAATTTAATTTCTTATAGACATATTAAATATGTCATTGTGCATGTTATATGAAATTCTTTACCGACATTCTACTTCTCAAAAAAAATATATTTGGGATCAGATTTATTTTGTGACGCGAGATGAAACGAAAGTGGTGGAGAGGGAAAGGAACAACGTTAGTCAATTCAAGTAAAAAAAAATTTATATTGTAATAGGAGATTAGGAGCTTAAAGGAGATAAACAATTACTGCAGTGCCGGCCCGATTGAGTTATTTTATCTTATCTCATACGTTCCTGTTACGGTATAAAAAATGTTCCTACTAGAATTGACTAAGGAAATGGCTGTTCTATACTATTTAATATTATTATTCTGAAACTAATATTTAGTCAAAGAGAGTTTATAAACAGGTCTGGGGCACCTCTGGACTCAATTATGCACTTGGTATAATTGTTTTTTCTTAGGTGGGGTATGAAATTTTGTTCTCACAATGAGGTAAGTTCTTTTACTGATTTTTTTTTCAAAGCAGGGTCTGAAGATATATCATGGATTCCTATTCTCATGTCAGTTTTTTTACTATGCTTTAGCCTGTAACTATGCTATGTTCTTTTCTTGTAATCAGCTCGCTCCTCAAAGTGGTTTTCTCCTTTGATTGCCATAGATACCTTACCTCAAAATTAAGCATACTGCTGCTAGAGTACAATGGTTAGTGGATCAGCTCGTCCATGAAATTATTGAGGGTGAAAATGATGATTAGGATGATTTTCTTATGGACTAGGATTTGAAGGAGGAAGATTCAGTTTCAAGAGGTGAAGAAGTTGGTCAACAAAGGTCAGATAGTTCTCTCAGTACCGATTGTTCCTAGCGAGGAAATTTGTTGCTCAGAACTCGAGGATGCTTCAGAAAAGAGATCGAAGTTGAGCAGTTTTCGTGAAAAAGGTGGGAAACTGGGGTCAGAGGAGTAGTTTCAGCCCTGCATGAGCTACTGCATAAATGGAAATTTTCTACCAGTTCTTGAGCTGCTTTTAGGTTTTTCATTGCATTTTCAAGCATTCAAGAACTACCAAAACTCGTAAAAAAAACTGTTAAGATTTCAAATTCAAAGCACCCTACAAATAGTCTTAGCAATGACAAATTATATATGTTCTTAAGAAAATTTGATAAGAAAAATGAAAAAATACCGGAAAATATATGTTTTCAGCTATCTTCAATTTTTTTTTTTTAATTTGTATTAATTGATAGATATTACAATCTGCCACAATGTTGTGGGAAATAGGTACTAGTGATAAATTATCACATTCGGACTAAAATAAAATAAATAAATGAATAAAAAAAATATATCTCTTAAGATATATAGAAACAGAAGGATAAACAAAATGAGCATAATCAAAATTCAACAATATGTGTATGAAAAAAAATATAATCTCTAGTCACATTTTCACTCTAATATACAATATTTACACAATCGACCCAAGGATCCCTAAGCCCACTCTATTCCCACGTGTAAGGGGTAGAGCAGAACCCAAAAGATCCCAGCGCATCCCTCTCGCCGCTTCACTGATAGTGAGCCAGTGGAGGCTGAGCAAGTGTGCTAAAGGCGCAAACACTCAACTTGAGTGGAGAATCTGACCATTGCCAGAACTCCAATTGTCCATTTTTATTTCACAGTAAGTCTCTTGGCCACTGCCGTTTTAACCTTCTAGGTGGGCTATAGGGATGGGTGGCACTAGATAAGGTTTAAACCAAAGGATTAGGAAGGTTGCAAAGGTTTTATATGGAATTAGGTAGGTATGAGGTCAAGGACTAAAGCGATATGCAGGTCATGGCGTAGTGTTCTATTGCTTCAATTAAACTTAAACTTATAGGCATTAATAAAAATAAAATAACATTCGTATCCTTTTCTAGAGAATTAAAACATCGCATACATGGACTTTATGTTGATCTCCAGGTCTATTAAGGCGCCTTGAATATTACTGAAAACTTATGGGACGTATGCATACAGATATTTAACAACCTGGAACATGATTCCATTAATTCAGGTTTATACGATTAGAACCAGAGGTTGGTATATTGCCACTGAATGAGCAACAAAAAATACGAGCCACTCTTCTGTATCTGAGGAGAAAGAAAAAGAATGGTAAGTGGTAAGGATGGAAGGAGTGGTGGTAGTTAGGGATGGTATCCTACTCCTCTTTGTTAGTCCTGAGCTCAAGAGGTCCTTCCAGACTGGGAAAATTACTTGACAATCAAGGCACTGTCTCCATTGCTAAGAATAACTCTGTTACAACACAATTTTTGCAACAAAAAAAAAACTATTTCTACCAATAAATATAATTTTTTGTTTATTACAAGACCCAATACTTTACCAGTCTTTATCGGTTATATTTTAATTTAATAGTATTTGATTCTTCGCCTAAATGTACCAAATCATTAGAAAAGCAAAGCACAGGTACTTTACCAACTAAAATTAAAATTTTATCGGTACAATTTATATTAATTGACTTATATAGAATATTTAAGAATCTATAAAATAATATTTATAATATTCTAATATATATAATATATTCATAAGTATAATAAAATATTATTACATAACGATGGAATAAAACTGCTTTTGAGTATATATTCAATGCTAAATTTTTATTAAAAAAATTGTTTGAAAAGTCTCGGAAGCTCTTTAATTAGCCCTGATGAAGCTCTACAAAGTGGGGGCGAAACGTCAAAAAATAAATATTGGTAAACTATTTTTGTTTCTCTTTTGACCGCACTCCTGACCATCTTCATAATTTTAAATTATACGGTGAATTATTTGTATATATTATACTAAATTTTTATAGATTTTCAATATAATATAATACTACTTTATTATCAAACTAAACTTTATTTATTCATAACCATTGCAATCGATCAAAACTTTGGGCAATAAGTAATACTCAAAAATAATCACAATCATAATAAAAATAATTTTGAATATATCAATAAGTAAACATAATAAAATATCTATATGTATATAAACAGAAAAATAATAAAATAAACGTAATCAATTTATGTACATGAAGGAATAAAGATAAAATAAAATTAGTGAAATTTTGAATTAATATAACAATAAAATAAAAGAAATATTGACATTTACACTATTATGTACAATATTTACAATCTCGCCCTGAGGATGCTCGAGCCAACTCTATCCCCCATGCATGAGCGATACAGCAGGGCTCTTCGAGATCCCAGCACAGCCCTTTCACCGTTTCACTGGTGATGAGCCAGTGGAGGCTGAGAAAGTGCACTAAAATTGCAAACAATCTACATGAAGGGAGTATCTAGCCATTGAACACCAATTGTCGAATTTATTTCACAACAGGTCTCTTAACCACTGCCGTTTCAACCTTTGGGATGGATGATGGAATCGGTGGAACTGGATTAGGATTAAATCAAAGGATTAGGATAATTAAAAAGGTTTACATGAAATTATTATTCACTGTCGCAATACTTCCCTCTACTAATTTTGCAAATTAGCCCTTCAACTGACAAATTAATTTATATCCATTATTTATATTATATTTAACATTTATATCCAACTCGTAACCATTTATTTAATGTAAAATTGTAGAATCATTGTTAAAAATACTAATAATGATTTTATGGATTTAATCATTCTTTCAACTTAAAATAAATTTAAAAAGTCATTATTTATTAACTATGAGGACAAACAAACTCAAAAGGCGAAACTGCGCGTGCATAGTTAACTCATGTTAATGGAAACCTATTATTTAGGCATTTTTCGTTATTATTCATTCCCTTTTACGACTTTCTATGTTAAATATTATTTTTTCTAAAATCTTATGCTTTCTAAAAATACACAATAAGTTCATATTACTAATCATATTCCGAAAAATGTTTTTTCAAGCTGGAAAAAAATGTTTTCCCTTTTATTTCCTTAAGTTATTAATCTGTTCTTTTCATAGTTTATATTTCTTCATTTTGTACTACTATTAAAAATTTGAAATGGTTAATTATTTCGCCCAAACAAAATAAAAGATACTATGGATAAGATGGACTACATATTCCATATAAACGTAAGTGAATGTAAAAATATGCGAGAGACTCTAGGCTCTTCAGAAATGAAAATTCCTAGGTTCTAGTATTTGATAATTTTATTAACTCAGGACTACATAATTAATTAAAGGATATCTTTCTTGATTAAATTAAATGTCTCTAACATTTATTAATTTCTATTAAAAAAAATAATGTCCGATTGATTTTAAAATGGATTTTATTTATTGATATCCTCTTTCAGTAGTCTATTGACTTAATCAGTCTAATCTAAAACAATATATGTAAATAAAATATTCTCTTTGGACTTTGTCCTTTTTAACGAAGGTATTATCCTTCGTTGTCCATAGCATCTACAATTTATTTTTTATTAATTCGAAAGATAAACTAATTCATCTTCATTCATTATTTATCATTCGAAATTCATTATTTAAACTAATAATCTAATTTGGCTAAAAAAAAAAAATTAAAAAATGGAAATAAACACCTCAGAACATTTAACCTCGAAACTTTTTCATAGTTCTAATCGCTTTTCCGCTTAGATCTCGTTTAAAAATACTATTCTGTTATGAGTATTGAATAACTTTTAATGAAGTGAACTAAAGAGAGTTAACTAAAAGTTCAACCACTAAATCCAACATAAATCTCGATTAGTTGGCACCCTCTGCTCGATATTGCGCCTACTTCTCTAGTTAGCAAACCAATTTAACTTGAACCACTTGGTTAGCGCGGGACTCTATTGGCCAGGGCATATGCCAATGTTAATTCAGGGGACTGTTGGAGAAATGTGATTGGCCCATCCCTGGCGAATAGGAGGCCCTCTCTGGAGCATTGGAGCCACCCCATGAGGCTAAAAGTTAGTTACATGAAATTATCCACTTTCATCTAATCCTGTACAATATTATAAGCCGCGTTGTTTGAAAGGTATAATTTATTAAAAATCAAATATTAAATAAACAACAGCGAAAAGTTAAATACAGCCACTTTGAAGCGTAAAAATTGTATATAAATAATCCTTGCATATTTTTATATAATCTTTTTTTTTTATTTGATCTATATTTTTTATTTCATAAATAAGCTTGTAACATAATTAATTTATAGGGGAAATTAGAAAATTTCAATATATATATCCCTTTCCAATTT
>NW_027105168.1:649849-669363 GCF_000696795.3 Halyomorpha halys | reverse complement strand
TATTTTATTTTATTCATTCACTGGTTCATTATTATAATTATATTATTTTTAACTATCAAGTAATATTTGTAACTTAAATAATTAATCTGATATAATAGATGCTATTATCAAGTATATATAATAACCATTGATATGGATTCCCTTTCAAAATAAAAATAAATCAAGTTCATTTTAAAATTTTCTTGGTTTTTCATGGCATTTTTGTTGATTCAAGACAGTTTTTACACTCATAATGGAAGTGATGTTATCTCAAAATTTCATAGGTGGATTTTGCGTTTAAATTTTCCTTTTTAGCTAAGATTTAACCTATGATGATTTAAAATTTTCAGTATTAATTTTTTTATAAGTCAACCATTAGGACCCCAATATTCTATAAGTTTGTACAAAACCAGATACCAATCCTCCCATAATAAAGTCCGTAAACTCCCAAACACACTTGGTTCTAACCTTACTTCATTACCCAATAATACTTCTAGGCGTCTGATAAGAATTTGGCCACGTGATCTTCTCCTCTAGAAACGTTATTGGAATTCCATAAATAGGTAGATTCTCCAAATGACTGTATCACGACATTGTATAACTCACATTGCATTTGCTTGGTGTATATATTTTCAACACAGTTGAAAATATCAATAAATAAATTATAATAATAAAACAATTGTTATTGAAGATGAATTTTTTGATAAAGTTTCCCCCTTATTCGTGAATTCTGAAGATATAAGTTATAATGAAATCGTATCCTAGATTGAAACTAAATTAAAGGACACAGCAGTTGACCGTGACAACATGGACTTAGTTGCTGCCTTTGATCTCTGCTCTGTGGCCTAACCAGAAGTAGTTCTCACAGAACTGCACATCTCTGCTTAATAAATCAGTTCTCAGTTCTCTAACCACAAAGGTTGCCTTTAACCGCAAGGTACAGGTCGAGAGCAAAACCATCCTCCTGGAAGAAGGAAGTTCCATTGAATAATTAAATTTTAGTTCAAAATTGTAACATCACTTTATTTTTATTTTTAAAAATTATAATTTAAATATGGATAACTGAGAGATCATATAGTGATAATTCACAAATTATTATTAATTGTAACATCACTTTATTTTTATTTTTAAAAATTATAATTTAAATATGGATAACTGATAGTTCATATAGTGATAATTCACAAATTATTATTAATTGTAACATCACTTTATTTTTATTTTTAAAAATTATAATTTAAATATGGATAACTGAGAGATCATATAGTGATAATTCACCAATTATTATAAATTAATCATCCATATAAATAAAAATTAAATGTTCGTTTCTTAATTATAATTAGGTTCTTTACCGATTTACACGCAGTTTTTTTTTAAGTTTGCAAGTAAAATAAATAATAATACCTAAGTCTTTTATTCTGAATACCAGAAAAATAAACACACTAAAGGAGAGTTATCATCGGAAAGTTGGATAAACCAAGTTCAACTCTACCAACACTACTGGGAAACCGGATGATGCATATGTAGCAATTCATGTGTTTCTCCAGTTTCATTTATAACCCAATAGATAGTTGTTTTTAATCAATCAACCATAGTTGAAGCAAGGGAAACCAAGAGACCGTGCTACTAGCTATTAGAGGGATGGAATTGCTGAGTGTTAGTATAATTATTATTAGAACTTCAGAACATTGTGAACAATAGGTCAAAAGCTCAAACTGATTAATTTGTACTATCAATACAATCAATAATAAAATTGATATTAATTTGTATCAAAATGTGATTTTAATAAATGCGAGGGCCATCCTAAAAATAAAGTATCCATTTTAAAGGATATCGCTTTAAAGGATGAACATTTGTTTATTTATCTACATAACTGCCGTATCAGCCGACGGATTTTTTGAAGCGCTGTAATGGCTTATGGATGTTCATGTTATACCGGTACTCCACCATGTGTAAAACATCATTTTCCATCTCGACGTCGGGGCTATATCGCCAAATGTTCACACAGTGCCAGGCCGGTGCAGTAGGGAGGGTGAGTGGTGATGTTCCACTTTTATTGTGGTACTAGCAGCCTCCCAAAGTCATATAGTTACCCAACAAAACCCCATTCGTGCCCCAAAACGCAGTTGCCAACGACCTGTTTTGGATTAAAGGACTGTGTTGGATTGAATTTCCGCGGGCTTTATGTCTGCTAAACCTTTCTGACACCCTCATTTTTGTACATAAGACGATTGAGCTCTTAGAAAAATGCGGTTCACCGTTTTCTAAAGAGTATGGCGAGGGACTGGTTCGATGTGGGAATACAGCGCCTTCAAAATTATATCGATCAACGTACCAATTAAGTAGAAATATAAATCAATATCAAAACTTCAGAAAGATGTAAATATTACAAAAAATAAATTGACTTTTGTATTTAAGAAAATAAAAATAGGAGAACTCACATTTGGATGGCCCTAGTAGATACAAAAAATATTTTTTTTATAACTTTAAACGGGTATGTAATTTAGATCTAATCTAGGTCAGGTAGTATTTCTGTTTGGAATGAGACAGAGAGAAATAAATAAAAAAAAAAAAGCAATTTGTAATATCGAGCGACGAGACGAAGTTAGCGTGACACTGGGAACAGCTAACACGATTACAGCATGCCAATAACCAACCACCGTGTAAGTTTGTTAAACCAACAACCAATATATTACCCTCAATAAGGAACATGTAATTAGTTCAACACATACAATTACAACATACTAATATTACAACCTCCATCCATTGCCACATTGTTTCACACAATCTTTGACCCAACTTAGAGTAGAATCATTTTATTTTATTTATTTTTTGCATTTGTATTTCAATAAAACGTCAGAATACTACACAGAGATAAGTCCAAAAGGTTCCCTTATAATTTGGGTTCAAGATGTAATTGGTATGTACCAATTAAAAAATTTGTATCTTCTATTCATTTCTATCCAGTTATTGCATACAAATGAAAAAAAGTAGTCCTACATACTTTTGCATAATGATGGCGTTCCACAAGGTCTATGTTTATACCCAACTCTATTTTATCTGTGTATATCTGAAATTCCAACTCATCTATTGACAAAATAGATTTACACACGTTACGACATTTACATAAATATTAAGGGCTGGTTGCATCATTTTCTGGTAAAACTAAAATTTGAAGAACTTGGATTTATGCAAGAGTTTAGTAAAACTCCGGTAATTCAGTGACCTGTTTCTAGAGTACAGTTTTGTTAACCAGGTTAACAAGGTGGCCTGAAACTGGAGTAACTGAGAAAAACTGCCAAACTCAGCAATTCCTACTAATGTTAGAACTTGTGGGTCCAATTAAATTTAAAATTGATTTAACAGGAAATTTTGAATTCCCTGAAAAAATTCATCCTACTACTGTAAAAAATGATTTAATCGAGAACGGAATAATTTCATTTTTATTATTGCTTGTAGAACTCATTCTTTGAAGTCTCCGTCTTCAGTCAAATCGTTTATCTCGATGAAATCCATTCTACTTAGTTTGGAAAGGACCGGAATAATACAATAGACCTTCCCTAGATAACAGATACAACTGGAACTATGGAAGGTTCCTTGTATGGTTACCAACTCAAACGTAAATTTGCTCTAAATGTCAGTATAATTGGCTATCATTGGCCGGTAAAGTTTACCGCCAAATTTGAAGGTTAACATTTCTGCTGCAGATATTATTGATTTTACCCAAGATTTAAGAAATCGTGGTTTAACCTGTGATGGTGTAACCGGTTCTAAAATGTGAAACCGGAAACAGCATATTTTATTTTATAAATTGATATTTACAACTGTACATAAAATAAAATAAATAAAGTAAATACAAATAAAGTAAATTTGAAGTGATATCATAAGCATGTAGAGAAACTACCCATTGGTGGCACTCCAAGGAAACATAGTTTAAACTTTAAATTAAAAATCAATAATCACTGTCGATATGAAAACAATCACATTTTTAAAACCCTTGCTTTCACAAAATACATCAATGAGAAAAGATATAAAGGAAAAATAATCATTTGAATAGCTTAGGGCTGGATTGTGACAGACTACAAATTTGAAAATAATTTTAATTTTTTGCACAACGCTCCACAATTTCAACACTATGATATAATGGAATATTAACTACATAAAACGTTAAATATGAATCGTGGAATTTATCAAACTGCCCTAGTTAGATGATTATTTAAATAATTATTTTATTTTATTAAGTAAACAATTATTGTTTTCAGATAAAACATATGCGATTTAACTGTTTTCAAATAATTCTTTTATTTACATAAACTTAAATTAATTAAATAAAAAATAATTATTTAAAATGGAATTTAATTTAACTACTTACAAAGTATTTAAGGAAATACGTATATGACGCCAACATCATTTTCTTATTTGTTTTTATTTTACTAATATCCCAGTAAATTCAATCATTATGAGCGAACTTAAAGAAATTGATAAAAATTACAGTAGAATTTTCAAACGAAAATTTTCAGAGTTATCTTCCTCTCTCATACTCATCGACGTATAGGCATCATGTTACTGGACAGCAGTTTCCCCCCGAGACCCACCTACTCTCATAGATCTGTCCCTAGGGCAGGAATGCAATGACCACAGAGCCACCACTGTGAGGGCAGGTTTATTAAAAGACCGAACTTATATTAATTTCGGCCCCCCAGTGCCCTATTCAGGTCACAGCCTCTCTGATAATTTTTTTTTAAACTCCCTCTTCCGGGGGTCTGTCCGGATATTGGCTCACCAACGCTGGGTTTAGCCGCAGCATAATAGGCTTAATGAATCCCAGATTTCATCAACTGGAGGCAATTTACCTCCTTAAAATGCTGTCTTGTTTGATAATATGGAAATATTCACAAAATAAAATACCAAACATACTTCAAAAATAAATAAATAAATATTGTCTCACACAAATAAACTA
The DNA here is from genome assembly GCF_000696795.3 of Halyomorpha halys. Lineage (NCBI taxonomy): Eukaryota > Metazoa > Arthropoda > Insecta > Hemiptera > Pentatomidae > Halyomorpha > Halyomorpha halys. The sequence continues at coordinate 664,427 of NW_027105168.1, read as the reverse complement.
CAATAATTGTTTAAACCCAAATGTTAAAACAAACATTCCGAAAATCGTCAATTTCTATTTAAATATTTTCTCTTCAAGGCCCGTTGCATAACGGCAAATTTTAAAAGTAAAATGTATATTTTATTGAACTATCATATTTTTAAATTTCTACAATACTTACATACAGTATATACTATCAAAAACCGTGCCCGTGTAGGCGACATATTTCCGTGACAACGTATACTCTATAATCCTCTTACCCCCACCACCTCACTCTTACCCATCCCCACCACTACCTTCTCCGTTACGGGACACTTTTGCCTGCATGACTCTCAGCATCTATAATCCTCTTACCCCCACTACTACACTACTAATTACCTCCCCCACAATCTACTTCCGTTACGGGACACTTTTTCTAACATGGCATCCCGCAAAATGATTTATAAGACGTTGTCACGTCAAAAATATAATAAAATAAAACATCAAATAATAATTACAAAAATGAATAGGCAAGGCAAAGAAAATTAAATTTAAGTAACAATAAAATAAATACACATTCACACCTTTATACAATATTTAAATTCTGCAGGGGAACTGCGAGCCAAGCATTGCCACCCCTGTGTGAAAGACAAAGCAGGGATGCAAGAGATGCCAGCGCTTCTATCCCAGTCGCGTCTCTGGTATTGAGGACAAGCGGAGACTTAGTGATAGTGAGCTGAATTTTTTTTTTTAATTTTGCAAAGATTACTAAAAGTACTTTTCTGAAAACTAAATAGGAGTAAGTCGATCCGTCAATTGAAATGCTTATTATGAAAATTAATAAGTGAAAGAGTTACTACAGTGAATAATATAGAAATATTTATTCTGAGACAAGCGAGAATAATTGTTAACCACTATTTTTTTAATAAATCAAATCTCAAATACCATTTATGTTTCAATAAAAAGAAATTAAAAACATTGTACATGATAGTAAAATAAAATAACGAAAATAGAATATCTTTCTAAAATAGTATTTAATATTCCTACCTAATGCATATAGAAAAAAATACAGTCCTTAGTATAAACTTAACTTAAATAATAATGAAGTGATTAACACAGAATAATATATTAAATGTATAGTAATATTAATATTAACCCTAGCAACAAAATTGAATCAAGAAAGTACTAATGAAATTTAAAATTTCAAGCAGTTAAAAATAAATTTATATTGCAATTTCACTGAATAAAGGGAGCCGAAACAGGTATTTATTCGCTTTTAGTTTTATTTTAACAGGTTAAAACTAGTTGATATATATTTTTTCCTTATTGCAATTATAATTTATTTTGGCTCAATTCCTTCTTTAAGGACTTAGGCAATCCTTGAGTTACCATGTCAAGATTCCCGTGTTCGTTAAGAATATTTACTAACCAGAAATAGAACCTAAATTTTCTCAATCAAGTACTCTCGAGCCCTTGTTATGTAATCATTCACGAATCTTAAATAATCATTATTATATTTGTAATAACTATTATTTCCACGTCTACTGCAACTAGGTCTTCGACATGCTTGTCAGAAAGCCTCTTGTTGATAAGGGGAAGATCTTTTAGCTATAACTACCTGTGCTATGAGAAAATCTTTAGGGGTTGTGATGGAAAAATGGCTCTTCCTAAGGATCAGATTAGGATGATTTATTAACTGAAAAGTGGCAGACCGTTCATAATTCAGTGAAAGGGGCCGCTCGAGTGCGTAGGTGGGGGATCGAGATGGTAATTAACCGCACTGGTGTTTCCATCTGGGTCAATAAAAACATAAACTGAGCGAGAATAATTCATGATTCGCTAAAATGAGCTGGCTTGATCATTCACTGAAAAGTGTTTATTTTCTGGAATCATTGACGATTCGCTCAGTAAAAATAGGTCATTTGTATCAGAGGGAGTTGAGAGATCACCTAAACAACTTCGTAACTGCTACAGCGCCGGTTCTAATCCAACCTGGGGTTAACTTATAGTTCGTGGCATTCTCACGGAATGGAAACTTGACCTTTCCACTCTTGTAAAAATAGGATGGTAATCTGTGCGATGAACCGCCTCCCCGTATATAAGAAATGGCCAGGAAGAGGGTACAAAAAGTAAAAACATCTGCTTGATCAGTTCACAATGCGGCTCACTATCACTAAGTCTCCGCTTGACCTCAATTCCAGTGACGCGACTGGGATAGAAGCGCTGGCATCTCTTGCATCCCTGTTTTGTCTTTCACACAGGGGTAGCAATGCTTGGCTCGCAGTTCCCCAGCAAAATGTAAATGTTGTATAAAGGTATGAATGTGTATTTATTTTATTGTTACTTAAATTTAATTTTCTTTGCCTTGCCTATTCATTTTTGAAATTATTATTTGATGTTTTATTTTATTATATTTTTGATACAGATTCATATTTTTATTTGGAATTGTTATGGAAATCATGGTAATATTTCTTTGATTTTATTCATTTTTTAATTTAGTGAGTCCTATTATTAAACTTTACATATTTTTTTAAAAATTGTATTCTTCAATTATTTTATATATTGTATGAATGAATATTTGAACACTAATACTTAATGTACTTAATTTGTGACAGATTGTTTGGATTCTCTCCAATAAAGTAAAAAAAAAAAAAATTTTTATATAATGATCAGTACAAAAACGGTACTTGCCTCGTGTATCATAGAATTAGAACCCTTACAAACTTTACTTTAAGTTACTGCCAACTATGGGGATACAAAATTTCCTGATCAATCGTAACATCAACGTTCGCACTGGTTCAGTGTTTCCGGACAAATTTGATTGGCCTAATGGTGTACCCCAAGGCTCTATTTTAACCCCAACACTGTTCAACATTGCAATTAATGATATACGAAACTTCATAGAAAAACCGGTCAATGTTGCACTATATACTGACGACATTCTGCTTTATTACTGACTTACCGAAGTCAATTTCGGTCAATCTGTAATGCAAAAAACATTAAACAATCTGGAATATGGGCTGCAAGCTGTGGCTTTAGTTTCAGCCTGTCTAAATTATTCGTAGTCCACTTTTGCCGAATTCAGAGATGTCCTCAAACACTTACGGTATGTCTCGGAAACCGATACCTAAACAACCCGAATTCAATTAGATACCCTGGAGTGATCTTTGATTCTAGATTGTCATGGAAATTACATGTGGATAAGGTATCGAAAACATGTAATGTTCTAAAAGTAATTTCCAATTTAACATATGGATGTGACAGGGCCCATCTGCTCATGATATATCGGTGCTTAATAAGGCCGGTGATTGATTACGGCTGCGAAGTTTATGGGGATGCCTCAAAGAAAATACTTAACAAGCTAGACTCAGTACACCATGCTATGATCCGTAGAGCTACCGGGGCCTTCAGGACTAGTCCTATCAGCAGCTTACTCTGGGAGGCCCAAGAGTGGCCACTAGAACTACGCAGACACTACCTTTTGCTGAAATTTCTAGGTCGTCTCAAAACGACCCAAGACATTGATATTTCGGGGTACAGATTACCTAGTTGGCTCTCCAGCTTTCCTACCCTATCCGATTTCTATCGCTCCCAAACAAAGTTATACTTATTATTCCCCAATCCATTACCTCCATGGATAAACAAAATAGCCAATTTTGATTTCGCCTTAGAATCCATCGATAAATCATCTAACCCTCCTAAAGTACTCAAGCAATGTTTTTTTAAATTTTCTCTCTAGCTACAGGGGCTGTACATGTATCTACACTGATGGGTCAAAATATTCTAATCATGTTGGTTGTTCAGTAGTTCCAGATTCAGATCCGTCCAGAACCATCTGTACAGTCTTCCCCCACCTTCTCAGTGTATTCCACCGAGTTAGCTGCTCCATTGTGATCTGTAGTGATTCTTACTCCAGCCTCAAGGCTATTCAAAATTTTCAAATTTCGCACAACCCCATTGCTTTTTCCATCATAACTTTAATGAAAAAAATACATAAAAAGTAAATTTCCTGTGGGTCCCCAGTCATGCTGCAGGTATAATGGGAAACGAACTGGCTGACACAGCTACCAAAGAAGCATGCACCCTATTTCCAGTGCCTGATTGTAACTTGGCGCTGTATGATTACCATAAATCGGTTCTAACCTAACGCAAGGAAGTATGGCGCTGTTTTTGGTCCAGGATACCTAAAACAAATAAAATTAAGACAATACTTGGTGATACCCAACCTCTACCGCCAATTATCGAAAATCGAAGTGAACAATCCAGTATAACCCGACTCAAGATCGGAGATACACACAAATACCTTCTTGAAAGAAGTCCTTCACCGACATATTATAGTTGTAAATGTACCCTGACGATGGAGTATAACCTGGAACACTATTCGCGTCTGGAATCATCAAGAACGTCTTTTGGCCTCCGGGGACAACGTCAAGCCTTACTGCCAGAAAATTGGAAGAATTTCTTTAGGCTCATAAAGGAGAACAACTTGTACCAAGAAATGTAACCACGAAATCCAGAATACGGAGCCTCTAACCCTGTAGTTGTATACGGCACCTAAAAATTAAGCAAATAAATAATAAGTTACTGCCAATGAACAAGATAATTATAAGTTAAATCCCGATAAGCGTTACCATAATTTAAAAATATTTCTATCGGTATAATTTTGACAAGTTGTTAAATCATCTATAATTTCATATTGTAATGGTCTTCTAACTACTTGATAGAGCCGTTTTTAAAGTTATCTGGGTGGTTCCGCATGCCAACCACCTATCGATAATAATATGGCGAAAATTAATGTAAGACTGCCGTATATAATTTAATAGTTAGACTGCAGCGTTGAGGAGGTCACGAATACAGTGTAATATGCGAAATCGTGACTAAAATTAGCGTTGATACGTTAAGTGCGTCGGTTTTGGCGAGTTAAACCGCAATGGGACCAAACTTATTTGCATTCGGGGAGCAGTCATGCTAAAGTTCCTTAACCTCGATGCTTAAATCTTCAGGATGGATTGAAAAGTAAATACATTATGGAGATTATCCCGTTTCTTCGTTTTTGTCATTCATAGCTTAGCCTTTTTTTATATCTCAAGTCCTGCATTGAGAAACTATGCAGCGCCTGAAGAATGACGTAAAGATTGACATGGATGGGACCGCGGATAAATAAATATTGATCGTCCCAGATGGGAATTGAATGCACAACCATCTGAACCAAGCACACTTCGACCCTGACCTCAACGTGCTCAGCAATCAAGTCCTTTACATAACATTGCTTTTTCAAGTCCCAGGATATGTTTCTTAGGCCAAAGATCGTACATCTCTCTTGTCGTAAGCTTCGCTGAATCCTTCCTTCCAGATCTTCATGTGTAATCCTTATGTTCTTATAACTTCCGTTTTTACTTCTCATGTGGTTCTTGCAACGAAATTTTCTTCTTAATATATTCCCAAACTAAACAAAATATACTTATATAATTTTATCAGCTGACCCCATATCCAGGTAATACATTTTCAAAAAGCATATTTCGACTGCCTGGTCTTATAAGCTTTGTTTTTTTGATTTACAGTTATGGATTACAAATCTGTCATCTACCAGTTTTAGCATGAGTTCTGGAATAAAATTATATTTTGGGGCATGAAGACCATTCTTCAATATACATTTTGAGCATTGTGATTCCTAAGTACGAAAACTCCATTTGATTTAAGCTTCATCATCAGTCTCTGTAAATTTCCCAAGAACGCAAAGGATGAAATATCAGTTCGAAATATTATTATGGAAACGTCTTCTTCTTCTTTCTCATCCTCCTTAAGTGCCTTTCAGTGTGGAGGAACCTCTAACCAATTGGACCACACATCTCGGTCCCTGGCAAGCATCGTCATTTGAGCCAGCGTTTGTCCTCTTTCCAGGCCTAGTCGTAGGATATGTTCCATTCCACTCCTTCTAGGTCTGCCTCGTGGTCTCCTACCAGTCGGCCTAGCCTCCATACATTTTCTTGGCACTCTGTCTTCCCCCGTTCTACAGACGTGTCCATACCATCGGAGCTGTCGGTGTTCAATCACTGATTTTACTGCGGGGATCTGTTAATAAGGGGAAGTTATTCTCTTATTCTTTCATCCCATATCCTATCTCTTATAGCTTTGCCCAATACTCTTTGCAAAAATCACATTTCGGCAGCCGTAATCCCCAACTTTCACTGCCATATAATAGTGTTGAAAGATATATTACTTTAATGATATGGAGCTTGATATCCGTACCTACGCCCCCTATCCCACAGTAATATCACATATCTAGTAGTAAATACTATTTGCTTTATTTATCCTATTGGACATTTTTGGGAATTACCTCAAAAACGAAACGTTGCGCAAAACTGAATTTTATTAAATGGTTAATTGGAGTTCTTTTAATGGGTAGATTCTCCACATGTCGGTATCATACCATTATATAACTAACAACAAATTTATTTATTGCGTATATTTTTAATATAATTTCTTTATGATATTAATTAACTGTATTAAAATATATACACCCAGTATATTTAATATTTGTTATGAAATGGCATGATACAAACATGTGGAGAATCTACCTATTGATTGGAACATCAAAATACAGTTTAAATGTCAATAAAGAAAATTTAAAAAAAACAACTTATATGTTTGAGATATTGCACCAACTTTTTGGCTAAAATTGACTTATTGAAAATGTCACTGTATATTCCGATTTTTATTAAACTTGTAAGATCAATGTAAAATGAAACGATATTTAATTTCAGATAGTTCTTATCCTGATTAAAACATTCTAGTAGGAATCAAATACCGAATTTTCTAAATACTTTTTCAAAATTAGCATTAATTTAGATTATTTGAAAAAATTTTCCGTTTTTCATTTTTAGTAGTAATAAAAAATAGATAAAAATGAACTATGAAATAATTCCATAAATATCTATACTAAATAATAAATCATTCTCATAAATGTATTCATTAAAAAATAAATAAATCATTATGTTAATAAATGTATGCTAACTAAAAAATAAATAAATCACTGTGTTAATAAAGACATTCTCACTGAAAAATTAATAAATCATTATAGTATTAAATATATGTAAATTAAAAATAAATAAATAATGCATTAACTAACTATGTAATAAATAAAAAAAATATGAAAATAATGATGTAAACAAATATATACTAATTAAAAAAATAAATAAATCATTATATTTATAACTATATGTAAACTAAAAATAAATAATTAAGTTAATAAATATAGTTTCAATAAAAAGTTAAATAAAACATTATGTTGATAAATATATATCAACAAAAAATAAATAAATCAATATATTAATAAATACATGCTGACTAAAATAGAAATAAATTGCTATTTTAAAAAAAATTGCAGTAGTAATGACAAATATAATTAATTAAAAAATAAATAAATACTTATTTGATTAAATATATGTTAACTAAAAGAAAATTGCAGAACAATAATACGAAACTGATGAAAAAAAAAATTCAAATTACGAAAACATGAGGGATGCTATCGTACAAAGCAGACAAGAACAGATTTCAGATGAGAGAAGAAAGGGCACCGGATCCAATCAGATCTAGTGCTCTCTCCTGGCCTATATCTCAAATAGGATCCACCAATGCTCTTCTTCATTTTTTTTTTTTTTTTTTTTACTGTGGGAACCTCTCCCGCCCACTCCTTTACCAGGTAGAGATATTTAACGTCAGGCCATGAGGAGTTCAAGGACCAGTAGAATATTGGCAAGAAACAGGATCATCAATCCAGAGATATATTACTTATGTCTCAACTTATTTTCAGATACAAAATAATAAATAAGTAATGAATGAAGTAATTGGTTATTATAAATTGTAAGGAAATTCACAATAATGATCATATTACTGGAAATTAAATTTTGCTGAATTTGCACAATCCGACATGCAGCATAAGTAAAAAACACAAAAAAATATGAAAACTCCATCCCACACTCACTCGCTGTGAGTGAGTGTTCTTCACAACAGAATCTCGCCTAACTGGCACCTACCGGCGCAGGTACAAACATATTAGGCCAGGTAGCAGTTAAGTATTTAATACCACAATCTGCTAACCATAAATAGATGCTGCTATATAATATTTAATGGTAAAATATTTATAAATTATACACACATGAAATATGCAGATATAATTTTATAATAATACATAATAAATCATGGATCAGATTTAAATATAATGCATGAAATAGTTAGAACAAGTACTTTGTGTAAGTGATTTATCTCTGGCCCATCACCCTTAAAGAAATAAAAACATAAAATTGAGGAGATAATTGTTTGCAGAAACGGTCACTGAAAATGAAAATAGCAATTAATCATACTATGATAAAATGTAGTGTTAAATATTTGCCGACGTTTCGGTTTACGTTGTAGGTAAGTCTTCATAAAACAAAAAACATATATACGATACTAACAAAAATGAAAGGTTGATAAGGTAAAAAAAAATCAAATAGTATGCATAAAAATATTAACACATATTATACAACTGATACACTAAATTTTTATTAGAATAAAACAATAAATTATGTAACAATGGTGATATAGGAGGAAATGAAAGGAGGATGAAATATGTAAATAAGAACAAAACGGAAAGATAAAATTAAAAGGATGAGATACAATTTAAAACATCTCGCGTGGTTTGGGTATTACACAACATTTAATTACCACCCTACTGTAAGTTGAAATTAATTAGTCAGTTAAAATAAAAACTGATTGCTGTCATAACAATCATGGAAACACAAAATCATTTATTTATTAAAATTTACAAACTGTATGAAAAAACAAAAAATATAAAAGTTCCAGAAGCACATGATAATCTTAGCAAGGAACCACCCAATAGTGGTACTTCAATCAATGCTTTAAATTAGAAGATCCAGTGGTCCTCTTCTGTTCAGACGCCTCGGAGGATTGTTAAAGATGAGAAATAAATAAGTAATGGGTTTTTGTGGGCAAGGATTTTGGAATGAAAAGAGGCATATCTAAACTCGGGCCAAATCTGTTACGAATAGGATGTTGAGGTCTTTATGGATGATTTTATTAGTGAGAAGCATCAAGGATTTTGGATTGGAAGAATTGGATACGGGAGAAAGGTTTGTTGGAGCCTCAAAGTTCAATTCCGTATGTCCAAATAGGTCTGATCATCATAAAAAATATTTTTAGTTTAGAGCCTTTGTTAAGTAGGTGTTATAGTAATCGGAATCTACAAGCAGTTTGTTATTTCAGTCAACCCACAGTCTAGTACGGGGATTCCAAGCTAGACTCAGACTTTAGTGGGATATTAAAAAAGATAAAGTAGGGCAGGAGTGCAGAGGTTTACAAAGGATTGTAAAAGTGATCTGATGGGATTTATTTAATTTACTTTATTATTAACTCATTTATTTAATTCAGTTCATAAATGGATTTTTCAGTACCCTCTAGATCAAACTATAAAAAAGAATGGACGTCTGATGTATCTACTCATCGAATAATAAATTAATTCATCTGAAAGCAGAGAAGACCCTAAGAAAAAGAGGCCTTTAATCCTTAGGGACAAAAGCTTTAAATTCTTAATAGTAGCTGCAGAGAGTAGAGTAGCACAGCTTTAATGTTTCAAAGAGGTTAAAATATTTTATTCCCCGAGTTTAAGAGGCACTAGGGGCAGAAGATAGGATTGTCTTCTAGATTGGATGGGACCAGGCTCGGGGTTCCTAAGCAGAATTTCAGATGTCATGGGATCGTATGTTTGTCGCTTGATGTCTTCTTATTCCAAAAACAGGAGAACGTAATCTGCTAAGTAATTATCTTTCCTGACTCTTTCGGACAGTTACATAAGGGGAATTATTACTATATTGTAAAGAATATCTGAGCATTCTACCCTTTAATAATCCCTGAATCCATTTTTGTAATAACATTTCTATACCCTAATACTATACGATACTGTAATACATTCTATACCCACCACAACAACTATACCTACTTTCAAACCAATGTTACCTGGTTTATATTGTGTACAGCTTTTGCAGCATTATTGCCAAGTTTATACTCATATGGGTACAAAATTTAAAAAAAATAACAAAAAGGAATGCTTATGAGAAAATCACCTTTGTTGAAATATGACTCTATGAGTACGCATATAAATGAGCTTATGCTAAAAACAAAAACATAATGAAAACAGGAAGAGAAATATTTTCATGTAAAAAAAATCCAACATTTCATATATAACAACCTAATATTATTAATATCCTATACATATTTTAGTAGTTTCATGTGGAATGTCTATTTGAGATGTTTCCTGTTTTTCGAATACTAAAAATACTTTTTCTAAAAACTGTTGAAATTAGGTTTAGTCGATCCGTCAATTGGATAGCGTATTTGTAAAATTTGCCGTATATTATTCACAAAAGTTTAACCATTGTGAATAATATTTATTTCAATTCAAAGTACGGTGGGTAAAAGTTGTGTAATAGGTCCAACACATCAGATTTTTCTGATTCAAATGAAGTACAAATCTAGAAAATGACTTTTACTGAACATACTGTGTTGTGCTTCTTACTAAGCATACCAAACCATAACTCCATCGTAAAGTTCGTCAAGGCGATTAAGTTTTCAAGTATTTCAAAGTATTTTGTTAAACTCTTCCATCTTTTGTTCAAAACATGGGTAATTGAGTAAACATAGGGCACTAAGAACATTCTATTTTGAAGTCAGCTAACAATAACCAACTAGTCAAAAACGAATCGAACCTTGACTAACGTTCTAGATATTTTCGGCAAATGAATTTTTCACAAATAATTAATATTTTTTTTAGCACTTATTTTTATCATTTTTTATTCATTAAGAAGATAGGAAGTTTTAAAATAAAATGAAAAATGTATAGATAATAGCAAATAATTTAACTGTGATATATACAAAACTCATTCCAGTCTTGATTTTATTTATTTGCATTGCTTATCACAGAAGTCCAGAGTTTTTTATTAAAATAAAATTAAATATTTACCTCAATTCTAACAAATAATTACACTTTTTTCTAAACAGAAATTTCAATACATAAACAGACAAAAAAACAAAAATATCTGAATTAGTGTCAAATGTAAGGCAAGCATCTTATAAAAACAAAAACTCACAATACAATAATATAAAACTAACTAATATTAAAGACAAAGTAATTATTTAAAATGGAAAAATCTGCATTGCAAACTAGATTCTTAGGCACACAATATGAAGAGTACTCCAGCCAGCTCTAGCAATACTACAAGGATTGATCGTTGAGGAACAATGAATCCCATTGTTAAATGTTAGATAAGCTAGTTTCTGTCATCCCTATGAGAGAACATGTTCAATCTTTACAAGCCTGTAGACTCCCAATTCCAGCAACTAGCAATACAGAAGTTTTTATGTATAAAAAATATAAATATATTTAATATAAAACTAAAAACAAAATAGACAATGATACCTTTTGAATCCTCCTATTCTATTTTCAGGTCAAAAATTAAAACGCAATTATGCTTAATTTATCTATTTATATATTGGACGTTTCGAGTACACTGCACCCCTCTCTTCAGTACCTAATCTGCTTATATTATTGTCTGAGTCATATATTTCGAATATATAACAAGTTTTAAAATACATAAAAACACCAATAAAGTTATCTCAATAATTGGATTAAAAAAAAATTAAATCGATGATATAAATTAAACTATGAAGTCATAATAATAAAACAAAATTAAATAAAAAGAAGAAAAATACTAATCCAAAGGTGAAACCTAAGGAAAAACAATCCTTATTGATTCCTGGACCGGCTGTTGTACAATTTATTGCGGTGAAGGAAGACTGAAGCCCGGTGGCTGTTGTTCTGTTGTTGAGGTGTCTTTAGGAAATAATGGATTCTCTTCGTGACCCGAGTAGCTAGTAGGCTTGGGCTCAAAGGTATATTTCACTACAATAGCCAATAACGTACCTCTTTACTGCAGATATATCAAGGAATATTTATAATTTTTTATATAATTCCTCTTTTATTTATTTTTTTTTTAATGTTTATGAAACCCAAAAACCCAAAAATTTTTTTTTACATAAAGCATGTGTCATTGAACCCAAACTTACAACCAGGGACCAACCAACTTTTTAAAATGTAGTCTATAAGCTATATTGATTTTTTTTTTCACGAAAAATGAAAAAAAAAATCTATATAGCTTATGAAAATAAATAATAATAATCGTTATGTAACTAAAGAATGAAAAAAACAAAACAAATAAAAACAACGAATATTAATATAATTGGTAAAATAAATAAAAATAATAATAATAAAAATAGGTGAACAAGAAAGTTTAGCATCAGTCTGGGTTTCAGTTTTTGAAATGAGGTTGGATCTCCTCGTCGCAAGTTAAAAGTATATCGATAATGCCCAAAATATTGTTTTATAAATAAGGGTAGTAGTTTAAGGCGTTTCCCCTTCAGAAAGGAACTCAAGCGAACGTTGGGCTAAACTACAATTTTAAAATTGTTATGTTCCCCAAAAATTATGCAGAACACCTCTAAAATCCTGAATAATGAGATTATAAAAATGAATTGTTGACTATTGGTAGCAGTGGCGTACGTAATAGGTTTGATTTGGTTTAATATTCAAATGGAGATTCCAGGTGAGGTGGCCATCCAGATGGTATGTTTGTTACTGCTTTACTGGAAGGATGCAATTTCAAATTTTTACCATTGAGAATTATATTAGATGGATCTGATGGTCGTCTAAAATTAAAAAATTTTAAATTACATATTTCAAAGTTGAAACAGATCATTAATTTATTATTGTTCAAGACCATCTACGTGAGTCTATAATATATCTGGCTTTTGTGCCACTGTGATGAGAAAAAACTGCTATGTCGTCAGCAAACATAGCTGTTTGAATGATGTGATGAAGATAAATGTTAAAGAAAATGAGAGAAAAAAATTAACCTAGCGGATTATTAGCATGGATTTGTTTGATTGTGGAATTGGTGTAATTTGTTCTAATAGTAAATATTTGACTACTGAAGAACGTGTTTAGAATATCACACAAGAATTTCAGAGTCACTACTTTATTTAGTTTGTATAGGAGACCTCAACGCCAAACCTTCTCAAACGCTTGTTGAAAGTCCAAGAACGTTGCCAGTATGTGTTATTGATGAATACCTTTAAAACTATCATCAAACCAATCTTACGAAAAAAAAATACGTTACCCTTTTTTTTTAAAGTAGTATTGCATGTATTAGGCTTTTCAGTTTCTCGATATTAATTTTTTATTGGTCAATACAAAAAATCAATCTTTTTTAGCAAAGAATTTTTCTTTAATTGATACCACATTAAATTTCGATTCTGGTATTTAAAAAAATAAATCATGTTGACGAGGAAAAAAAAACAACGCGATTTATGTAAGGTAAGTATAACAACAACTAATTAAAAAAATCTTTCTATAAATTGATTCCCCCCAAAATAATATTTACCATTTTAATTAGAGAAATACAAGGTAATCAATTTTAGGCCATTTTCAATATTTATATATTTTTTAAAATATATTTTAATTCGGTAATTCATATAAATTAATAATAACAAAATATTCTCAATATTATTACAGATAAATAATGTTTAATGTTGAACAGAGTTTTAATTATTTCTGGTTCACTATTACTTACAGCTACTACAGCTTTTATTTTGAAAATTTAAAAATAAATTACAATTACAAAAAGTCAGATTATATAAACAAATATTCTTAATGCTAACAAAGAAAAAAATGTTTCCGCCCAGGATCGAACTGGGGACCTTCTGCGTGTTAGGCAGATGTGATAACCGCTACACCACGGAAACCGACGGCTTAAATTGGATAAAACAAAGGTATACAACTTATCATTAGTGCCTTATTTATATTATCAATATGTTAATTATTATTATTATTACAAACAATGACTAAATAACTAATTTATTGTTACTTAATAAAATCTAAAATTTATAAAAAACCATGATGTAAAATTACCTTTAAACTTTAGTTTCTTTTGTTTCATCCATTAAAAGGTTTCAATAGTTTATTTTTTGTAATCTTACTAGGGCTAATATTTAAAATGTAACATGTAAATAATAATATTTATTTTTATAAATACATAGCTTTGTACTCACTTAATCTTTATTTTTTGACACACTTGGGATCAATTCAGACTAATTTTAATTTACATATGACACAAATTATTACGTAGTTTACTAATTATTGGTTATTTCTTTTTTTTACATATATATGAAAATTTATACTAGACCCCATTTTACAGGGAGAATGGTTTCTAGTATAAATGTTCTCATTGCTCATAAACATTACCCTGGAGGTCTTAAGGGACGATTCCTAAAATTGGTTGTATTTTCCTTCCTGCTATTTCCAATAACCCAAACTTAGTTAAATAATGTAAAAGTGAACTACTTTGCAACAGAATTGTGTAGTCAATGTTAGCCCCTCCCTATTCCTAGTGAGCATCCAGGCAAACATATGCCATCACTGTTGACACCGCCTGCAGCGGACCCGGCAACCATTTTTATAATGCCATCCTGGCAAAACAAGATAGTGAAATAGCCGGTATATATGTATATA
>NW_027105168.1:645337-649770 GCF_000696795.3 Halyomorpha halys | reverse complement strand
TATATATATAATGGCTATTTCTTTGTTCCAGGAGGTAAGAAAAAAATAATACTTTGCAACCAATTTTAACTTTTATGTTCAGCATTTTTTACCTATCTAAAGGAATCAGAAAAGTCTGAAATTTACATTTCATGGCATTTTTTACCTATCTAAAGGAATCAGAAAAGTCTGAAATTTAAATTTCATGGCATTTTTTACCTATCTAAAGGAATCAGAAAAGTCTGAAATTTAAACCTCAGTCTACTTAGAGTATAAATGTAAGACAATGTTGCTAAATAACACAGTTCTCATATGTATGAATTTAATGTTATTTAATACATAAATGTTTACACTGGTTCTCAAGTACAATGTAAATGATTTTGCTTTCAGGACTGATTGTTTTTATTTCTTTAGTACCAATTATTATTAGTAGTACCAATTGAATTAGTATCAAAAACCCTTTAAAAAATATCATCTGATTCAGAGATAAAGATCTCAGTCGTTATAAATGTTATATAAATATATTATTAAATATTATAACTATTTTTATGAAACTTTTGATTATATTAAATATAATTTCGTTTAAATTGTTTACAGAGAAATTTGATTACTTCCGTATTTACGTTTTGGAACTTAGGTAAAATTAACACATAAAATTGTAAAATAAAGTTGTTTGAGTAAAATAAAAATTAGGAATTGTAATTATTTTTTAGGTCTTCCTTGAGCCCTCAAATGAATGATTAGTCGAACGAACTTGGCTTACCTTTCAATTAATTTAACACGATGAAAGACACAAATATCAGAATTTTAATTGTAATTTATCATTCACAGAACTTTACTCCCGAATTTATGCTTTTCTCTGCCAAGCCTACTCCTAAGTCCTTTCGTGTTAACTTTGAAATCGAAGGAAATATTGGAATTATCAAATATTTTATTTTTGTAAAACTTTTATAATTGACAGAATTGATTGTAGATAGAGCTCCAAAGAGGTTTTATTGTGTAAGTAAATGTTTACAAAATAAGATAATCATTTATAATAAATAATTTATGTAAGCAAAAGAGTAGTATCCTACAATTTATTTGTCTAGATCTATACTTAGAACTGTTATCACACCTGGTTATATTTATTAGTAACTTGTTTCCAGGTTATATAGTTATTTATATAATTCCTTAAATTGTTATTATTAATTATTTTTTATTACACTTTATAAACATAACAATTGTTTTGAAATATTTTTATTTTAATGTTTATTAATTCTAAAACCTTTGTATCTTGTTTTTTGCATTTAGCCCGAAACGTTGATTAACAATAAATAGTTTTCTTTTACAATTTTGATACCTTTGTTGACCGCCACTCTGACAATCGTCCAACAATCTACTTCTTACGGTCAACTATCTTCTTCTAATAATATATTTTTTTTATTTAAATTTATTTTATTCATATAGAGCTCTAAAAAATATGACTACGTTAAAAAAAAAAGTTTTCTTCCTACTTTAAAATGTACTTTAACGAAACTTTTAACACTATAGATATAATGTGAAGAACGCAAATCAAACTTAGCTATAGACATGAAGAAAAAAAAAAATACATGTTATCATTATTTTTTTTTAATACTACAGTGATGTATTACCAGATCAAATTTTTAAATCACAGAATAAAGATTTGTTTTTGTCATATTTAGCGGTGGAGGTATTCAAGTAGGACTTCGGTTGGGATAAATATCGCCCTAGACCAGACTACAGAAAACCATTACGCGCAATATCCAAGTATCACGTTCGATTCAGTAGCCATGTTGCGAACTATAGCAAAACGACTAGCCAAGCTTGTCCCGACTCAGCCGAAGCCGGTTTCGATGTCCGCTACTCAAACAAGGCTTTCACATTAGAGCCTATGGTCATCTGATATCAGGCCGGATGCGGTATCATATCCCAGCTAGTCCAACGTCTTGTCTAAATTGCTTCAGGAAATACATTTCGGCTATTCTAAACATAGTAGAGGAAGAAGGTAATGGGGGATGAAGGGATGGAACCCCATTTTGTTTTTAAGGGAATGAAGCTCTCCTATTGTGTTTAAATATAAATTTATTGTTTGGGTGGATTCCCAAACTAAGCATATAAATAAATTAAAAGTTATTATTCTGGGGTCAGGTCCCACCAGAACAACTACAAGGTAATTTTAATTTTAAAATAACATATTTTAACCTAAAACAGTTTGGCAACACTTAATTATAACTTGTATTAAAATTACATATAAATAATTTTAGATACAGAAATGAACAAAATAAATAAATTAAAAAAGTAACTGACTAAATCATAAAAAACAAAACAAAAATATAGTTACAAATTATTTGTACTATTATAAAATTGGATTAGACTGGTGAAGTTAAAGGTAGTTAAATAGAAGGGTTTTAAACAAGGGAAGGGTTGGTATATGCCGTATGTTGGAGGGAATGAAGTTCCAGTCATATGTAGCTCGGGTAAAAAATGATTTATCAAACGCAGCAGTTCAGTGAGGTGGAGGGTAGATGTCAGATAAACGGGATCTGGTAGTACGGGATTGGACTGAGAATTTGAATTGCAGGTTTTCTAGGATATAGGAGAGGCGTTGAGTAATTACCTGGAATAGAAAGGAAGCTAGGAAATACTAGCAACGGAAGGATGGATGGAGCCACTTCAGCCCGGCGTAATACAGGGTTATGTGCGTATGTCTGGTGAGCCCGAAAATAAATCATATTGCACAATTCATAAGACATTTAAGCTTAGATAGGAGATTACCCGAGAGCCCACCACATACTAGACAGACATAGTCAAAGTGGTGGAAAACAAGAGATAACGGATTCTATAAAATTTCTTTAGGGTAGCTATAAGAAAATTGGGGCAATTTATGGTTTCCAGGATAAATTTTGTCCACGGAAGCACAATAAGGGTCCTTTTCTAGACTTTAGATATCAATCCTAATTCTTAATTTTTTAAAAAGTAAAACTTAACCCAAATCGTTTGTGTAAAATTCTACCACTATCTAAGAAATATAATCTAAAATTATAATTTGTATAAGTAAACCTCAAAATTATATCCGGAAACTTGACAACTAAATATTATACATAGCTTTTGTCTGTTGTTTTATGATGTACTACATGTACTAATGTTTTTTTAAAAAAATTAATGTGAAAAATATAAATAATATACCCAGCTTATTATGTATTATTAATTTTTACAAGTGATATATAATTTATTATTATTCTTAAATATCAATATTTGTATTTCTCATTTAATGTAGTGGCTAACTCCATATGTACGGGGGTTGCACCAAAAACAAATAAATATATTATTACTAGTGGGCAGACCAACCCCCATTTTAGAAATAATAACTCAATGAAATAAAAACTGAATTTTTACGAGCCATTTTTATTATTCCGTCTAATATGTAAAATAAAATATTATATGGTGATCACTGTATTTTTTTAAATATTATTTTTGATATTACTCAGCAAAAAAAGTCAATGTTAGGTTTCAGACTTTTAGTGACGATAATATAAAACCCTACCTACTTTGAAAAAAATTTAAAAAAAACAACAAACGAATTGATAAAATATCCCAGTAAGGAAATATATTACGCAGTTATTTTCTTTCATTCAATTTTTTTTTTTTTGAGAATTCTGAAATCCCGAAAAATTTCTAAAAATCTGAAGCTAAGAGTGTGCAATGCCATCATGAAGCCAGTTCTGGTACCCAGCTGTTATACCAGGGCTATAACAGGTACCCTAGAAACCAGAACCAAGAAATTTGAACTGAAAGTCTTTCGTGGAATTACAGGAGTGATCTGGAATCAGAGCCTTAACACGTAGAGGAGAAGATCTAACTGTAAACTGCTTACAGAGACAGGTCAGTCAATATCTCATGATGTGAAGGCGGTTAAGATGGACTGGATATGTGGCTCGAAACAATCCATCAGAACGCCTGTACACAATGAATGACAGTACATTCGCAAGAGACCACCTGGGAGGTGAAATGTGTATGCAGAAAACTGGAAAGCAGCAGACTAAGAGAGTGTAGATTTATTTTAATCAAATAGAAAAAATAATTTTTTTATATTGTTCAGTTTCTATTTCAATGGAGCGTATTTTTTCCATTAAAAAGTGCTAATTGCTAAAGTGCTATTGAAAATAATATTTTAAATGATATAAGTTAGCATCAGAATTTATATTAAATCTATCTTTGATTATATTAATACCGAGCAATATATTTTGGATGTGAGATTCCATATTACCGACATTCTGTGCAGATTTTATTATTCGTTCGTATTTAAACATACTATTAAAATAATAATAATAAATTGGAAGAAAAGGGAGTGCAGTTTAGTTCTTATAAAAAAGGTTCACTCAGTCTTTAAAATGAATCCTTAATTAGATTTATTTTTTATTAATATAGTTGTTTGAGAGTGGTTTAGTTTCTTT
>NW_027105168.1:639439-642657 GCF_000696795.3 Halyomorpha halys | reverse complement strand
CCGGCAATAATGAATTTTAAAGGAAAAAAAAGGAATGAAGACAGAATAAGGTAAGACCAAAGAAATCAGTATGTAAGTGAAGGAAATTTGTTATAAAAGTAATTAAAAGGAGCTGTTTGTAGGAATCCTTGAGAATGACCTGAGAGGTCGAAACGTCGGATGTTAAAAAGAAATAAAGTTGAGAGAAAAGAGATCAAAATTGTTTTTAAAAAAGAAAATGAATCCTTAAATTTAAAAATCCTTTCAACGTTCAACAGAACGAAGCATACTGAATTAGTAGACGGCTTCAATACTTGGGAATAATGAGGTATCTACTACAACGAGCTCATAACGAATTAGTTATAGCGTTAATGCCAAGCTTATAGACATTTTTTTTTCTTTGACGATAGGGTTTTGTTCAAGTAGAAACTCATTTTCCATTAAAAAGGTTAGTAGAAACGTTCCATTCTTTAACCATTATTCCAATTAAACTTGCATCTAAATCTCGACGATCATCTAATACTTTTGGGGAGAAATAGACAATTTTCCGAATCACTGAACAATGTTGTGCCAAAGACGGCATTTCCCTTTAAGGGCCTGCTTCTGACATTCCTAAAACCACAAAGGGTTCTTGTAATCTGCAAAGTCAGAAGGAAATATGAAATGTCCGGCGGAGAGAAAGTCTGTTTGTTTAGGAGGGACGATCTTGCGAGTAATGGAGTTTACTGTACATAACTGTGGCCATTGTATATCTGGAGATAGGGTCATTGAAAATCATGAGAGCATTAATTTTTTTTCCCACCGAAAAATTGACATTTACCATGTCAACTCAACAAAAATTTGAACCTTACTATCTCAGATATCCTTACAATTTGGTATAGTTTTTCTATTGATATAGAATTGAAAATATGTGAAATTTCACACAAATATGTCCACTTATTTTTGTATTACGTCGCTGTAAAGGTTTCATATAAGGGCTAAGAAACAGACATGTTTCGGAATTGCGATAGAATTCCAAATCTTTCTTTGTTCAATAATTCCTAACTTAACAATTGAATAAATAGTCTTCTCTAGGTTCCGTATATTTACAACAAAACAATAATATTATTATTATTATTATTATTAAAATTAATGAAGAGTTGATTTTTTTGAATGTGGAGATTTAGTTGAACAATGAAGCCATTTTCCTCATAAATTTATATTTCGCTCTGAAATTTACAAAAAAATATCACTTATTTAACAAATAAATTTGAGAATTTTAAGATATGTGTTTTTTCAGAAAATTTAAATTAGATTTTAAATTTCTCTAATATATATAGTATTACGAATCTTATGAAATATACATTAAAAAGGTACCTAACCCATCTTCTTGCTATATTAGGGATGCTTTTAGAACAATTTCAAAACTTGTTTTTGAGCCCATTTATGAAAACAGTGAATTCAAAAATAAGTAAATTTAAAAAATAAATTACTAACTAAGTTTTAAGAAAATATAAAATGAAAAATTCAATAGTCTCTAAGATTGACGTGGAATGATCCAGCTATTTTGTCAATTCTTCATATTAAATTAAAAACTAAAATTAGATAAATTTTTTTATTTAAACAATAATAACCAGTCTCAAGAAAGTGTGAAGATTATATATAAAATTAAAATGACCTTCAATTAAATTATAACATACCTATATTTTTTAATATTCATTTGAACAAATCTACAACTAAGCGGGAATATTTCGTATAAACTGCAACATGTCCAGCACAACTTTAATAATTTACTTTCAGTAATATTCGTACGCAGAAAGATTTAATATAACTATTTAATAACTATTAGTTGATAAGTACAATCTATAATCAAAGTTTACCTTTTTCACACTTTTAATTAATTAAACTATTTCTTTTAGATACCAAATACTACCGAAAAATACTTGAAAAAGATTATAATATAATTGTTCACTAAATCTATAATCTTCCTTGGTAATATTATTTATTTAAATAAATCTTTAACAACGTTTCGGGTTTCGCCCCATCATCGTGTTGTCTACAAAACAAATTTACACTATTCACATAATGCATACAACAATTAAATTAACTAACCACAATTTTCTTATTTAAACAAATACCCTAATATATTTTCAAATACCACATTTAAGCAGTCCTCCTTATTAGTCATAGGTATAATAACATTAATCATATTACTGTAAGTTTATTAAATAAATTACTAAATAAAAATTCATATAAAATAATAAATAAAGAGAATGTAAAACACATCCATTAAAAAACCTATATTTTAAAAAATATTAAAATTGACAAACCAACTTTGCATGATACAATAATAACTTAGTGCTGGTTCAAGAACGGGATACCTTACTTTTGGGATTACCTTCCTATAATACATTATTTAGTGTATATCGTGAATTATTATTATACCTAATCTATTATAAAAGAAGTTCAGATTAGTCTAATTTATTATAGAGCTAATTGTTTACAAAAAAGTGATTCGAAAAATAATTTAGATTGAACCTAACTTAATATTAAAAAATTCGTAGATACTTAGTTGAAAAAAATTGTGGTGAACTGCGTTTACATCATAATAGTATGACGTACGTATTGTGTTTGAAAATTATAAGTAAACAGGCTACCAGAATTAGAATTAGGTTAAGTTTGCCTATAAAATTGACTGTGCTAGCATGGAGGAGTAAATTTATTTTTCAAAGGACGGCGAACGAAGGCAGAAGGGAGCCTTAAGAGTCTCTCTATTGCCGAAGAACAATAGGCCTAGGAGGAAAAACCTTAAAACTGCTTCGTCTAAGAAAATCGCTTACACCATCACAGCTTTTTTACTTTTAGTTAAAGCACTCTGAACGAAAAGTGGAAAATATAATGATGTACCTAATATTGTAATGGTATACTAGATTTTAAACTAAGATTATTTTTATCCAATCTTTACAGTCCAAAATCCTTCGTAAAATCCTTAATGCTCCTTACTTTGTCACAAATCAAGTAATCCATCAGGACCTCAATGTTCCATATGTTGCCGATTTGGCCAGAACCAGATACCGTTCCTTCCATAATAAACTTCTCAACCACTCAAATCCACTTGTTTGAAAAGAAGAGGGCCTCGAGATCTTCTCCTCTAGAAATGTAATTGGAGTTCTATCAGTGGGTAGATTCTCCACATGTTTTTATCATGTCACTATGTCACCTACAGCAAATTTACTTGTTGTATATATGTGTATACAGTT
>NW_027105168.1:586864-639300 GCF_000696795.3 Halyomorpha halys | reverse complement strand
AATGTTTATTTTTGTTATATATGGATTATATTATAACCTTGTTGCGGCCAACATATGTTTAATAATTGATTCCAAACAATAAATAAATGTATCAGTTATAACCACTGCGCATTATCATGTTTTTATTAATAATACCAGTTTTGCGTAAATACATCGGGAACAGTAGTCTCTAGCTAACTAGCTAACCCATATACTTGCTTCAAGCCATGGTGGGCGGCTCTTCTCCACAAGGGGCCCCATCACCCAGGGTGATATACAGACAATTTAATTTATATCGCAAAGACAAAAAAACAACGATTTTTTTTTCTACAAATAATTTTAATGTTTGAATTTTTAGAAGTTCCTTTTTCTACTTTTCTAATTCATATGTTTCAATATCTTGTTTTGCAGTTTCTTATGCTCAATTACTTCAAATACAACAATAACAAAATTCGGCTATTTATTTATTTTATTTGCAATACTCTAAACGGTCTAGCCCAACCGTAAAGGTTCCTTTTGAACCCGCCCTAACAAACGTATTTATAAGATCTGCACCAGATTATAGAGATGAGAGAAATTCCTAAACGATATTAGTCAAATTAATGAAATTTTAAAATTAGCTATAAACTTACATATTTCTAATTAAAATAGGCCATAACGACTTCAATACGAGTTGTCCAGGTTTAGTTCATAAATAATTATTAAGGTTGCTATAATCCGATACCAAAATCCATTCCACCACAAGAGAACGAGTAAACCTGAACACTTGAATTCCTGGCACTCCTTGTTTTAAGGGGCTTCACAGCCCTCAGGAATAAAGGTGATAAAAGACCTTAAGTTCCATAAAAAAGATAATCACAGCCGACCCACAGTTCACAGGCTCTCTTGTTTACTCGATTTCACTCATATCGTGGAACTTACTTCGGATCGGTTGTGGTTTTCAGAATTTCAAATAGCTGCGCGCAGGCTTAGTCGCCTTTAAAGAAAGAAATATACATCCTTATGGGCCTGCTGGTCCACCCAGCCTCTTAAATTGGGTAAAAATCTGGCAGTTGAGCGTGATTCTGACCAAATCAACTTGCACAACCGTCGGTCTAGTCACAGTACTTCCTTACAAAGTTCTGAACCCCTGACCCTTCATGGGTTATAGCGGTACAGATTTTAATTTTTATAGTTTAGAAATGTACAAAGAGGGATGGTCTAATAAATAAAATAAAATAAAAATAAAAGTACAAGATACAAGAACAAACAAACAAACAAAAAAAAAAGAAACCAATTAATAGCTAAAATATAACAAATTAAAGTAAACTGAAACATATTAATGTAAAATAAAGTGAATAATATTAATGGTAAAATAATATAATTAAATTAAATCTATAACACTACAACCCATGGAGGGTCAGAGGAGCAGTAGTTTGTAAGGGAGTACTGTTACTAGACGAACGGTTGTACAAGGAGATCATTTGGTCAGAAACATGCTCTGTGGATCCGAACTCATGGCTACAGTGAAAAAGATAATAATTATCTGATTCAGCCGAAATTGAACCCGGCTGTACTACACCCCGAGGAGATAGCACAGTGCCTTACCACAAAGCTACCCGCTTCCAACATAATGAAAAGATAAGTATAAAATAAAATGAACAATAATACTGGAAAAATAATATAACAGCTATCTAAAATATAAACATAATAAAGCCAAATGTACTTGGTATCTCACCTTTCTTTCCGTTCTTATAAATATATAGATATACACAATATATTAGAATCACTTTCCTTATTTCTCTTATAGGAGATTGATATTATACTTCTTCTCGAGGAGGAGAAGCTTAATGGTATTGTGAAGCCACCTGTGCCACTTCCTCTGGACGAGAAATGTAATAAAAAAGTTGAGTCCATTTCATTATTGGTTTCTAGCTAGTTGAAAAAGTCGGAGGAACATCGTTAGGGGGAAACCTGCAATAGGCTAACGGATATTGACTTTAACGAACAAATATCCCTTTGAGATTAATATTGAGTGTCTAATGAATAAATCATTTTTATTTTATGTCGATGATTGTGTATGTTTATGTATTGATGATTACTATTGCCATTCTTTGTTTTATGTATTGACAAGTTTGTCACTCTTTTATTGCTTTATCTCTTATTCGTTATGTACTCGGATCCAATTATCATACAATACAATTCTTTTTTTGTTTTTAGTTAAATTATAAAATAAAACATGTTTTTACCGGATAAAGATAAAAAAACATTATTTGCTGGTGGACCCTCATGTAGTTTTTTGCGCCCTTTCGATTACCATTTTATTATAATTTATTTTTTAATCATGTAAATAAAAAGTGTGAACAGCCAATCACATCGGGAATTACAAATAGAGACAATAGAGGATAGCATCAAACAAAGGTTCATAAAGTTCTACTCCCAGTTACCGACAATTAAAGGAGCAGTGGCCTATAACTTGGGAAACCCAACCACAACTCGAAGACTGAAGGACATCCTATTATAAGTTCTATATGTATCAGTTCTGTTATTGTCACTTTCAAATTGTATTTTATCTTATTTTTTTTCACTTCCTCTTTTTCTTAAATTCACTTCTTTTTTTTTAAGTAGAAGTCAATATTTATTTTGTTAAATCAATAAATGTCATTTTTTTTTTTATTAACTTTACTTTTATCATTTGTTAAGAATTATTATTTTAATATATTTTTTTTAATTTATGACATTGAATATAGTTAGGCCGATTTGGATTAAATAAATAAAGTTAATGTGAAATATCATTAAAAACAAATGAACTTAGAATTTATAAGGTTTACGAAATAGTCTAAAAAACTAAATTTTTATTGCTTAAATTAAATAAATTGTATCCATTTCTCAAACAGTTTTTATTAATATTTTAAATTCCAACGTTTTGGCCTCAAGGACTAAACTATAAATTTTAATAGTTGGATATGAGGTGTAAATTTATTTACAATTTAAAATATTATTAAAGAGTATTCAAGAAATAAATGGATGAAATTTATTTTATTTAACCAATAAAACCAGTCTCAAAAAAGTGGTAAGATTATATATTAGGTACACTTTTATTTTAATTATAATTTAATATAAACTTCTTAAATCAAATTAATTAATAGCAAACATTTTATAAATCTTATATCGTTATTAATATATTTTCTATTTTCTCCAAACTGATATTTGAAAAATTAAGCTTTCTTTCTATTTATTTTAATAGGAAATACAATTTCTAAATAATGTATAAATTCATGGTAATTTGACATCTAATTAATTTATAGTTCAATAACAACATCAATTTGTAAATAAGTATGTAATTAAGTGTCCCACGAATTCAGTTCTGGAGTCTTATTTATTTATTTTTATTTTATTTATTTAAAAGATTACATCCAATCTGATCCGACAGAGTGAAATACAATTATTACAGTTTAGACTATTAGGGCGTTTTGAAGGCTATACAATGTTTAAGCTAGATAAGTATAATATGCGTTGATCTCAAGTGATACAGTTAATAGTTTGATAACTAGTAAAATGAAAATAAAGTAAAAAATTAAACACAGAATAATAACAATAGTAGTAAAAATAATTGAAATGATTATGAAGTGAATAATAAAGCTGCTTACAATTAGAAAATATAATAGTGAGAATAAAACTAGATGATACAGAATGTGATAAAAATAATAATCCAATAATTTCTATTACTAATCACACATATATTTCTAATTCTAATTGTAATATAATAAATAAATTATGTGGAGTTAAGAAAAAATACAAGCAGATATGATCATTTGGTGAATCAAAATCAATTATTGGGAATCATGGAAGTAAGAAAGTACACAGTTAAATATTTCATTTGTATTTTATTTTTATTTTTTTGTGGTTGATTTATTAATAAGTTCTTCTGCTAAGCGATTGAACAGATATGGTACGATATAGTTTATTATACGTTTACCAAATTTATTGTTATAGGGTGGTTCGATAAATTTAATTTTGTTTCTAACATTTCTTAGATATATTATTTCTTTTCGAAATAAATTATTATTCATAAATTGTAAGATAATTCTATAAAAATAAAATAGTTTAGGTGGTAGAGTACCAACGATTTTAAGATTTTCTGTTTTATTATTGCGGTGTGCTATTGTTTGAGGTTTTCACATTCACATTTTATGACTTTTGTTCGTTATAGAGGAGTTGAAAGTTCTGTTGGGGAATAAAATAGATGTGATTCTAAAATAAAGGAGTTTAAATGCATTCAGTTTTTATCTTATTGGTCACAACCTTAAATAACAGGGCCGTTCGTAGCCGACCGAGTTAAAGAAACTTTGACTGGTTAATAACAGTTGCGGCGTTGATTCTAATCCGGCCTGAGGGATCGACTTTTATTTCTGCAGTGAATAAAACGAAATGAAAACGACCCAAAATAAACAAAAATAAAGGAACATTGTGGTTACATTAGGACATTAAATAACATAGTCGGTTAAAAAAGGTACTCTGAAATAGGTAGTGTCTCTTAAGAAGAATTTCAATTTAAAAAATTTCTGTTTTAGCTAAATAAGGTATTATAAATGATATCTGGGATTTTAAAAATAAATAATAACTTGATTTTAAAACAGATGTATTACCATAAAATAAACGTAAGATGTGATATTTTAATTCTATTCTTGAAAATATGTATTTGAACCAATTTTATTCTTTCTTGGATTTGAATTAAAAAGCTTCCAGAATTTATTTATAAATAGAAATTATAAAAATTAAAAAAATAACTGTTTTGAACTTTGTGGTCGAACCTTAGGTAGAGTTGAATATTGAGTTATAAATTATTACAAGAGGCAGAAGACACAATTACCAATATCGTGGAGCCACTGGTGTGAGAAGTCGTAGCAACTCGGCTGGAATCTTCCGCCAATGTCTACCCTTGTAATAAATCTAATCGTGTGTTTCTTCAGCGAAAATTACCAACTTCTAATTCACGGGCGCTTGGCTGCTAAGTTAACAGGCCGTTAAACCTGTTAATTTGTAAGTCCGTCGTAGATCATCCAAAAGTCTCATTTTCTACCTCTTAATGCTAGACAATATCTAACCGTGGAAAGTTTATGTTAAAGTATTTAATATCTCGTCACAAAATGTAATGTGCGAATTAAATTATTATTGTTTTGAAAAATTAAAACGAGTATCAGTAAATATTAAACCTATTTTATAAATAATCAAAAAAGCATAAAAAATATGAAAGGTTTTAATAACTAACTTAAAGAGATGAGAGAACAAATATTTTTTCCAGGTTGAAAACATATTGTCGGAAATATCAGCAGTTATATGGAATTTAAAATTTTGCAATTTGTAAAATTAATACAGGAATATAATGCCACAGAGAATAATATAGAAATATCAATTCTGAAATGAGCTAGAATAAATTTTTAACTCAATATAGGAGGGTAAATGCGTGCACCGCATCAATATTTTTTATAATACTTTTTGATATGTACTTGTAATGGTAGAACCTACTTTAGCTCACTTAAAATGTGACCGAAAAACATTCAAGTAGTTTATTAAAAAAAAAAAAAATCAAGAAGCGAATACGGCAGAGATGAAATTTTAGAGGGGATCTATAGGTAAGACAAGAATTGACTGAATCAGGAATCATAGAGATGGAGAAATTACTTGAGAGGAAATATTATTGAAAAACATTCATGGGAGAGAATTGATACGGTTGACATGGTGAAATAAAAACACTGGCGATATATGCGTAGACAATGGGTGTTACGGTTGTCATGGTGAAATAAAAACACTAGTGATAGACAAGGGGACATGCATGGTTTTGAGTGGTTACTGTGTGGTTTTTGAACACGTTACGATTGTTCAATATGAAGTGATGATAGTTTATCAGGCCCTGTGTCTTTACTATTTGTATCGAAATATCACCACATAAGAAATGCTTTGTTTCTCTTAATTATGGTGTTTTACTTCAATGGGCGGTCATTAACACTAGAAGTGTGGATATAGTGCAGTGCGTGGCGACGTTTCTTCAGCACATCCTGGATAGGAAAATGGTAGCAAGGGTCATCTTCATACTTCTGGGGAACGTGAGACGGTGGCCGAAAAGGAGAAATCGGACAACCTTACAGATATCGGAGTACACAATAAAGGCTTAGAGAACCCGAAGGTTCGATGCCGATACACCAATCGTTCAGTACATACATCTGTCCAGTGACTCCCCTCCTAACCCAATATTCTATACTCCTTACCCAATATATTTAAATATTTTATATATTAATATTATAGTAATATTTTAAGGATCCGTGCGTTACTAAGTCCCACGACCTTACACTCCCATCTTATTCGCCGCAATATTATAACCTGAATTATATTATGAAATTATCACCAAAATTGTTTCCCTTCTGCTAACCATATATTTTGTTTTATTCGTATTTATTTTGAGACTTAACCTTAAACAGTACATATTTTAAAATTATTCAATGTGTTCCTTGAATATGTAGAATTACACTAAATATAAATGACTTCATTGTTAAAAAATTAAAATCTAAACCTTTACCAAATTCAACTAAAATAATCAACTCTCAAGCTAAATCAGAGAAGCTTCAATAAAAATTCTAAAATTTGTTATTTCATGTTCTTTTAGTCCAGTTATGAGAACATTACAGCAGTGCAGTTAAAAAAAGGAGTAGAAATGTTTCAGTAAAATTTATTTTTTCTCCAATAGAACAACTCTGCTAAATTCAAATGAAATCTGAGATGTTAAGGTATAAAGTGTGTTCATTTGACATGGAATGACCCAACTAAGGTATGAATGGATTATTTTGTCACTATTACTTGTCGAAAGATGAAAAAAATTGATTCTTTATTATTACCAAAATTATTACAGATATGTCAAAATTCACAAGAAAAAATCCATGAGATAATAATTATAAAAATTTCACCTCGAGATAAATGAAGTTTCTATTGATATATGGAGGCAAACAAGGCAAGACCCCAAGAGATACTTAATAAGATGCCGGTGTTCCTTCTCTGAAGTAGACGAGCTCATCAAAGGCAGTGCCTCCTCGATATTAGCTCCTCACCAAACAGTCTCTTCTCATATGACTGTCGTATCGACGTCACTCAAGTAATCTTGATCAATAAAGCACCAGTTCCACTGACAGTGACAGTGATAACGACAGCTGTCTTACTGCCTCCGTAAAACTAAGATATTCACTGTCGTAACAGCATTTTCGTACTATCAGGATTTGCTTGACAGTTGGTAGTCATCAAACTGGCACAAAACTAAGGTATTAGCAATGAATTATTACACCTTATGCTACCACCATAGTACTAACTTCATACATAATTTGTAAAGTTGTAAAGTTTATAAAATTCCGCTTGAAATATCACTCTGAATTTAGGACCGATGTCATTTATTAGAATTTTTTTCCCCCAGTTTCAGGCAATTTATCAAAGATGATAAAAGTTATAAATGAACTTTGGGAAATTAGGTAGCAAATACGTGAGGACTTGGAACCGGCACGGAATATTGTATTAAGTTGAGAAGAGGGGGAGTGTAACAAATGGTTTCATTTGCGTTGTTAATTACAAGTTGGGAACTTAGTGTGTTCCAGTCGTCCCCATATTACTGGCTCCTGGAGGCATTTGAGACACGTCGGCGACAATCCAGAGTATCAGGTCATATGTAACCGCAATATCCTTTAACTGTTAAGAATAAAGCATCTAGTCCAAGAGCCCAAGAGGGGGAAAAAAGTCAGTTAATTCACCTCGATTTGTGATTGCTTTGAAAAATATATACAGTCACTAGTCAAAATTGACCCTAATAAGTATAGTTAGGGGGGATAAAAAATGGCGGCTGTTGCAAAACATTAAAAAAAAAAAATTATTTTAGATTCGGATTTTAATATTTTTGATACTAGATACAACAATAAAAACCAAGTAGAACAATATTTAAAGAAGAGATTTTATTACATGATAAGAGCCCTAAAAAATTATTTAGATACAATAGTTCCCGAGATACAGTTGTTTTAACAGCAAAATTTCATAAGAGTTGGAGTTTATGATATTTGCCAAAATAAGTTCACTTTATTTTTATTTTTATTTATTTTGGCAAATTTTATAAAAACTACAATAAACGTTATATACTTCACTATAGTATATACATTTGGGATCAACCAGCCACAGAAAATCTCGCTGGCAGACAGTATTACCATATATTTGAATAATATAATACAGGATTTGTATATAAAGACACTTTTTCATTATTTTATTCTTAAATATCAAATATTCTATAATAATAAGTTAATTATTAATTGGACGTATAACATTGTGGTGGCTGATGATGTAATTACAAGAAAGCTGAAAGGAATTTATAAGAAGATTGCCCTGAGAATGTTGTAGCAGACGTTTTTGAAATCATAATCATAATTATAGACGTTATGATATAGTTATATACATAATAAATTAAAAACAGAGAGATTATTGCCAAATAATCTTCCAAATATTATTATCTGTAAAATCTTCAATTATTAATCAATAAAAAAGCATTTAATAATTATAGATACTATTTAACTGCTTCATTTTTAAGATTTGTTTCGACTTAAACCAGAGATGGGAGATAGGCTCGACATTACTCTAATTAGAACTTTCATTCAGTTTCAATTAGTCAAATGAACCTTGGGGAGAGGCCCGTATCTTGTTAAAATATCACT
Organism: Halyomorpha halys; assembly: GCF_000696795.3. NCBI lineage: Eukaryota > Metazoa > Arthropoda > Insecta > Hemiptera > Pentatomidae > Halyomorpha > Halyomorpha halys. The sequence continues at coordinate 630,607 of NW_027105168.1, read as the reverse complement.
TCATGGAAATTAAAAGTTTTTAATCCATTACATTTGAATATTATTCTTTTTTTTTAATGAAAGAATGTTGAACGCACTTTGTTTAAGAAAGACCACTCAAAACGGTCCATTATAATTAGATACTTGAAGAGGACAAATCAAACACATGCCATCTAATAAACAAGTAGATATATATAGGCCATATTGAGTGAACAAAGTCCACAGTGGACAAGATGAGTTCGGAGCTTCTCAGAGTAACAAGATTTTTAACTTAAGTTGAGCAAAATTAAGATAAGTGACTAATTCTACACCCCACCCAGGTGAAGGGGCAGAGACAGTGATGAGAGAGGAAAGAACAGGAGAGAAGAAACAGAAGAATAAGCTTCAAAGAAACCGCCAATAGTCACCAACCATTCATCAGCCAAGTAAAATTGTATCAATACTTTATAAATCCAAGTAAAATTGTGTCAATATTTTATAAAATAATTTATTTACAATCCTAATCCACTCTGTACCCACCTTTTTGGCTCAACCCCATATAATAAGTTTTTTTTGTATAAATTAATCAAAAATAGAAGTTTTCTTTTCCTTTTTACCATGAACAGTAAACAAGCACTTGTCCTTCCAGGTCGGGGCAAAAATGAAATATTAGCTAGTTGCCAAGCCATGTGGAATGAAAGCCAGCCAAGCAAATTAAAAACTGTTTAAAAAAAACGATTAAACCATGGACCACATCAAACCGTCCCAATCGCAGGGAGGAGGTAGCTACGTAACTTACGTAGATTGGGAGTGGGACCGAGTGTTTCAGATGCCCTGAAAGATGACCAAAAAAACATAGAAATGGTTTTAATTTTCTTAAACAGGAATAATCTTTTGAATAAGATCTAAACCCAAAAGTTTGTCATATGTATTAAAAAAAAAATCTAAAATAATTAATTATTCAAACTTAATTAGCAATTAAATTATTTCAAATCTTGAAATAGAATTATAAAGGGAGAAGCGTGGGCGTTGATGACCTTAAGGTTTTACGCCTAAAAGCCCCAACCAACAACCATGAACAGTCCCCCCTCACAAATACATACTACGTAAGTCATACCAGCAAGAACCGGTTATAATTAATTCAAATTATACCCCCAACATTGTATATCACAATAAACCCAGGGAATACCTTAATTAAATACATTTTTTTTTAAATTTTACACAGCTATACCTGTTTTCGTACTTTGTTCTCGGAAATTATTGAAATTGGCACTTTTGAACCAGTTGTAATCCTTCTGAGAAACTCGAATCGGCACTAAGGATTTGATTGAGGTTCTTTTGCGCGGTTACCACATGTTGTAACATTAAACATGCCTAGTTCTTTTTCTTTTTTTTTTCCAAACCTCTTTATTTTTTATATGGTTACATAATGCATTATACGACTGAGCTACTCATTTATAAATGAACGAAATTGGGTTTAAAAAAAACACTCTACGGGACGAAGGGTTTCCTAAACTCCAACCGATTTAAATAGTACTTCCTGCCCAATCAATCAACCAAAACATATATTATGATCAGGTCATAATGGATAGGGTTCAAAGACCACTAGTATGTACGTTTAATTACTATTTGCGGTTTTTCACATCTAATCTATCTTCATTTAGTAGTTAAAGTACAGTCGGAAAGCAAAACATAATTTTTCATAATACTTATTATTTTTTATATGATGTTTTAATAAATGTTTAAAAATGTAACAAATTGTGGCTATAATTAAAGAGAAATTATCTTGTAAGGAAAATTGTAAGGACAAGTTAATTAAAAGATTCTTGAACAATGTGCTACAAGAGTGGATATACGGCCTTAGGGGGGAGTCGTAAATCTCTCACTTATTGGCAGAGCTCTCTCTCTCTTCCCCTTAGCCATTTCACAGTTCAGCTCGTTTCGAGACCACTTCAAAATCTGCTCTTTTTTTATGTATTATTATTATTTTTAGTTTTGTGCCTCTTACTAATTATAAATATAGACAAAAAGACAGATAGTTATAAAGAAATAGCTTATTTCTAGAATCCCTAGAATCTTAAGAATAGAGGATGTACTCATGGACTAATGGGAATTTATTTTTATGACTCCCTTTCTGGTTATCTATAGGGTAATAACCTATTCTAACCACTGTGAGGGTTCTATTCTAATCATGGTTTTGTTTCGAGGGACAGCTACAGAAATAAAAGTCGACCTCCCCTCCCCTCTGGTCCGGATTCAACCTGGCGCAGCTGCAGTTCCCAGGATGCTAAGAAATAAATCTCAATAACGGCCCGGATTAACGGAACATAATCGGTTAAATGCCAAGAAAATATGTTACTTTTTTTTAATAGTTTTGTTGGGTTTCGTCTCCTTATACTTTTGTACTAAATCGGGAAACCTTTGAATATAAGAGGCAATACGTTGATGAAAAATATGTTTTTATTGACTAAAGTGCCAAAGAAATAGTTCCAAAAATTGCTCTACTCGTGATTAGTAAATGTGTTCTAGGTAAGATAAGAGATCCACCAGTCTTGGGGCCAGACAGGAAAGGAAAACTCCCTTTAATAATTTTTGTTACTATAATCTATTTGATTTTTTTATTATATTGAGGTATTGGTTTGTAACGTGTAAGTGAATTTTATTAAGGTAGACAAGTTAGAGCCGTCTGTCCTTGCAACAGATAGGAGTCTTCTAACCTAGTTTTTAATTGAAAGATACTGTTATTAAATAAAATAGATATCTGGTTGGAGATAGTAGGCAGAATTATTTTTTATGGTTAAATAAGGTCTTATTATAGCCATTGATTTGGAGCCGTCCGTAGCTCAGATGGTTAGGCCTAGGTCTATCGGTCTGAGATCTGGGGCGTTGACTTTTTTTCATTAAGTGGTGGTTCCACAAAATGAGAAACTTGACCCGAACCATCGTTGCAATAGGTTGGTCATCTGTAGATAACTAGGCAAACATCATGTTCGCTCTGGATTCCATTTGAAAAAAATAAAATAAAATATATAAAAATAAAAAAAAATAAATTAAAAACCATTGGCTTGACTATGGCAGAGTCTATTTTAACATTCCTTTTCTTTTTTATTAACAGCAGAAGCCACTAATAAGTAATCTTGCAATGTAGTTGTAGTTGAAAAACGCCATGAACCCGCCACTTGCGTTCTCCGTGGTTTATTTATCTTTTAAGACGCTAATAGGGAGTATGTTGGTCTATGTACCACATGAGGAGATCATAATGGAAACTTTTAGAAGGCAATCCTTATCGACAGCCCCACCCCACTAAAACCTCCATTTATCCACGTTCCTATATCACTTTTATAAGATTTACTTAAAACGGGAAGAGGAGACTTATGATAGTTAAATCGAGCAATATTTCAAAATTGGAAAACTGGACACGAAGGTAGATAAGAAAGGCTCTATCGTAAGGCTAAATGAAGTGCTTTTAAAACATTCACTTACAACGAATATAGGTCGAGGTTTATTTATTTACAATCGATTATAACTGCTTGGGTTATTTTTGCTCTGTACTAGTTTACAGAAAAAAACATTTGAAAATTGCAAGAAATACGCTGTTAACTAATGTAAGAAACTTCTCAGAAGAGTGGTAAAATTATTTTTTTAAAAAGAGGCCGATCTACTTTAATATTGAACTAGCCTAGACCGGTAAAAGTCAAGGGTAATATCGAGCTGTAAATAAGGGAACTGAAACTGCCCTAATCAACATAAAACCTTCAAGTGGTTACATTACGATCTACCTAATTTGCTAATGCATCCCTTCCTAGGTAACTTTGTCACGAAAACATTTTATTGCAATTTTATTATCTCTTTTTTTTCTAGTAGGAGTTTATAAAATTAAGCAGAATATACAAGTTTATATGAAATAACTAAATTATTTCTTCAAGGAAATTAGCAATCAAATTAAAACCAAAATAGATATGACAGTCTGATTAGGTAAATTTGTAGCATAAATCCGTAAAATAAAATATGGAAATCCTAACATTTTTATAGGTAATTAATAATTTTTTCATCAACATAAACTTAATTAAAGAAAATTTAAGGGTTGTAAAGTCTTTAGCTTTAGGTTCTTAATGATCAAAATATTTTATTTTCTAAATTTTATTATTTATATATTTTTGAAAAATGTAATATCGTTTGTGTTATGGCATAATAAAATAGGAATGGCACAATCCATCAAAGTTTTTAAATAAAACTTTATCAATCTTATTGATATTATCAATTTTAGTAATTTCAATTAATTAACTGGCTAGTAACAGGAATACTAAAGGCGATGGTAAAAAGATCCACCCACCTTATTTCGTGATGGGTACTATTAATGTGCATTAATTCTTTTACAACTTACATATAATCTTTAAAATTGTGACACTTTTTATCAAGAAAGTTTATCTTTAATTGTTCTACAAAAAGAAGAATTTTTATTCAGTAAGACAAATTTGGATCCAATTTCCTCAAAACTATTAAATTAAAATTCAAAAAAATGTTATAGTTTATACTGTTTTATATAGATGCAATGCACGTGTTTTTGCGTTAAAAGAACAACAGCTAAAGGTATTTATAAATAAAAGATTTCATAGAATATTTTTTCGGAAAGAGTAAATTATTGAATTATACTTCATATATTTCCTTTAATTCACTAAAATAAATGTCAATTATACATCCTAATATTCAACTGTTTCCCTTATAATTAAAATAAATGATTAATAAAATAACTTGATAAACATATCTCATCAGAGCATAATTATTTTGATCAATTTTTTAGACTTCGACTACCCTTGTATAATAACGATAAAATAGCGGAATCAATTACGCACATATTCATATCTTTTTTTCTTTCTGTTCTTTTAGATTCAGTAATCATCCGATGTTTATTATCTTTTTTTTATAAACTCCATTGCCAAACAAATCTAATAGTTTCTAATAATATTAACCACTGATAATACTCCAAGATGTAATCAGATAAAAACCACAATAGATCTATATGTTCTAAATTTTTGTGTAATTGAAATGTAATCTTTACAACTATGAATTTAAAAATATATTATTAGTAAAGTATATTTACAATCATTTTAGGTCTAATTTTACAACCACTAACAAATCTTTATAAAGCATTGCACCTCAGTTCAGATTCAAGTCACGATACAGTCGATATATACCGAATCGTTAATCCTATTCCACTCAGATCGACCTAATCGGTTCTCAACGTCCTGTGTTTCGAGCAAAGGGAAGTAGTCTTGTTAGACCAATCAGCCTTTGATGAAGAACTTCCATGACATCTTTGATCAACGAACCACAAAGATGTCAAGTTTAAGATATTTGCCGGACAGGACAGAATCAGAAATAAAGTGGGCGCTGAAGAAGAAACTAGGCACCATTATCGTGTAACTAAAGGTCAACATCAAGGTATATATTAAATTAAAAATTAAAATGGGAAAAATCCTCGAAAAACTCATTCTGAAACGCCAATACCCCACCCTAGATTCCAATCATCCCTGATCACCAGTTTGGATTTCGAACATCCCACTCCATCGTGCGATGGACGTTGTCTTGTCTTCTTTGGAGCGCGGAATGTGCTGCGCGAGAGTCGTTTCTGACGTAGAACAGGCTTTTGACGAGTCTGGCACCCGGGACTGCTTTACAAACTACGTAAATTCTTACCTCCCACATACTTTCATCCGTTCCTTTCTCGCTGATAGATTATTCCAAGTAAACCATAATGGTTCCTATTCATCTCAGCCCGCTGGTGTTCCTCAAGGTAGTATTCTCGGACCCATCCTCTACACCGTCTATAAAGCTGACATCCCAACCAATCCTAACACTATCCTAACCACTTGTGCCGATGACACATGTGTGCTCGCAGTTAATAATAACCCTTTAATTGCATTCTAAACTCTCCAATCTCATACCACAGCCACACCGAGTTTTCTAGAGACAATACATCAACAAATTATCGAATCCTAGGAACGTAAAAAAAAGTTATAGAAGGAATTCATTATTTTCAGTATCAATCCATAGAAATAGCTCATGATAGAACAAAAAGGAGACGGGTACCTATAGGCTATCAAACAATTGGCCAGGATAGAAACGCTGTCAAAGTCAAAATAATGATTAATGATATTTGTTTATCTGTAAAATATGCTGGAATATGTTGTCCAAAAAAAAAAGTAATAATAAAAATTAATTTTGTTCTCAAACCTTGAAATGTGAGTAATTCTATTTCTTCCAAATAGTAATATTGAGATAGCTATGAAGACATATACTTCGTCGTACGAGCAGATCATTGAAAATATAAATGATCTCTAATTTTACACTTAACATTATAAAGACAAACCAAGAATAAGAGGATATGAACAGATTCGGAAATGAGTCTTTTTTAATTATTTGAAAAAAATTTTTTTAAAATCATTATAATTCATTGATCAATTCTGCTTATATAGTTTTAATGAAATATGTGTTAATATTTCATTTGTTAATAACTTAAGAAAGCCGCATGTACTGTTCATGCTCCCTTTTCATGCGCTTTCATAATTTCTACTTCTAATTCAAGTATCAAGTCTGTTGAGGAGAAGCATTTCGAGCTCTGCTATTTACTTATTAATGAATCAGTACACACGATTAAAATACTATAAAACAATAAAATAAAATAAGGTCTTAAATAAAAATTCATAATGGGAGCTGTTGACAAGATAATATCTGTAAGAAATGTAGAGAGAGGATTTCCTCACTTGAATAGTAATTGAATTTACCGCTCAAGTTCTACCCATAAGGTTTTCCCTTAACTCGTTTTTGCTTTATTTTTTAACACTTAGGTGTGAAGATAGACATTGTTGTTAGCGTTGTTTACTTTGTTATGTCAATGCTGCATTGATCATGGTGCGATAAGAACATCAGATACTCAAATAACTTGTGACACTACGGAGCGATGTTCATCTCTAATCTCTGTAGCGAGATTGAACCTTTTGTGTCGTGATTCCATAGAACTTTATTGCCATCAGTATATGTTTTGAACGTGACGTAATTTAATTTTTACTCCATCTTCCTTCCTCCACTTTCTTCAGCTCACTCCCGGAAAATATTCTAAGAATGAGAGCTTTCTAATTTACGAGGACGGAGTGCCAACAACGGCTCGGAATGCTGAGACGGTGTAAACAGCACGGACTTGGTCTCATCAGTATTCCGTGTAAGAGGGTTAGTCTTCCCGGTAATCCCTAAGGCTTAGTTTCCACTTCTCAGTTGTTTCTTCTGATTGCTTTTCGTGGAACTTTGAGAAAAAACAATCAAATTAGTTTTAGGATTTGTGATAAAATGGTTCATAATGAATATTGTTGTAAATCCATCATATACATGATAATTCTGGAATAATAATAAAATAAAATAAAATGTCTTACCCTCCTCACCTCTCCCCTCCCCTCACATCCATGTCTTCCAAACCGACCAATTCTACTATAAGTAGGTAGAAAAAACACTTTATTTTATTCTTCATACAGCTTATTCGAAATAACGCTGTTGTTACAGTTATTGGATGGAAATAAATTAAATAAACGATCAAACTAATTTTTTATTCCGTAAGCCATTTTGCACTCACATAAACGAAGCTTTGTGTTCATGCAGGATACAAAAACGATTTATGTCCTCAGAATCGAAAATATTCACTCGTACTTTACGTTTTAATCATCAATCAAAAAAATTTCTGTCTGTCCGTCTGATAATACAGGATTTTTTTTAAATCATTTTTTTTTTTTACAATAATGAACTTATTCTTCCCTTTGATGTTAAATATATAATTAGAGACCCTCTAAATTATCATTGACCAGCACTGTAAGTAGATCTCTACATTTTATTGTATATTCTACGTCCATTAAAATTTTTTTTAAAAATCTTGTGAAAAAAAAAAAACCAAATGCATAGGCCTCAATATCTTTTGAGAAGATAAATAATTACCTATGTCAGTATTTAGAATATACTTAAATATTTCTCCTTTCATATTACCGAAAGAAGGGGAATTTTTAATTCATGTAGGAAATTAAAGACACTAATGTCCTCAGAATGAAAGTTATGTTCGGAAATAATCTAACCTTTAATCTGATTTTGATGTTTTCCGGGATTGTAAGGGTTAGTACCTTGTAGGTCCTATATCGATTTTATTAGAATCTGTCAGCTAGTTTTGCTGAGCATACATAAATTATTTTTCATAGCCACATCTATACTTTAAAAATTCCTTGTCCGATTAGGTGCAAAAAGTCTGGGAATGGTGTAAACTGGATTCCGCAACTTCCGTTTACACAAGCGAATATCCCCTGCCTGGATACACTTACCTTTCAACAACGGCTCACGGATAAAGTAGGATATTCTCTTTTTTTCGTAACCTCCTTTACTATTAAATTTATATAATATATACATACAAATGACAAATTTATCGTCGGCTTATGAACTCCGGCACAGTGGGAAGTTGAACTTCTTCACGGATGACACTGTTCTTGGTCCTCTGAAGCTTGGTTCCCCTGACGATTCTTCGAAGAACAGATCCCTGGAAACTCTTCAGTCTGTCTAACGTAGTTTAATAGAGACGTCTCATTCAAGGATCACTATGATGCAGAGTTAGTCTGATAATTGCTTTGTAGATCAGTAGTTTCAGGCGCAGTGAAAGTTGCAGCGAAGTGAGCAGATGGTGCAGCCTATACGTTATTAGATTAATTTCAAATGCCAAATTGGTCCTAAATCACTTTTGAAATATTAGCATAAAACGGGAAGAGATAACTTTAAGATAGTTCAATAGAGTAAAATTTAAAAACGGCATGATTATTGAACTTGAGATATGGTTAGTTACTTAATCAATAGATTTTTTTTTTAAATTATAACTTTCATAAAATGCAATTATCACAAAAAAAAGGATATTAGAAGATATAAAAAAAACATAACAGTGAGGAAGATATACTGTTTAAACCAATGGCAGCCAGCTAATACAAGCCTGTGGAGCAATAAACTGAGACTTGAATCATGAGTAGTTCACACTCGCTCCCAAATATAAAAGGGGTCCATCATGTAAAATATTTCAAAATTAGGTTTCTTAAAAGTGCATCTTGAGTCACATTTATTATACTTGTTAAAATCTTTCAGTTTACACCGAAGCATCAGGTAAGATAATTCATAAACTTTTTTATTCATTTATAAATAGTACTAACAATAAATTTACAAAAAAAAATTGTATTGTCGAGTTCTTCCACGACCCATCCCAAGGGGATAGCGGACCACAGGTGAAGATCTCTGGTTTAAATAGCACATTTATTACAGTTAATTAAAATTATTTATATAGTTTACTTGGCAGACGTTATTTCTGTTTTAACAAATCAATTCTCTCATAATAGGGCAATAACAAATCCTTGAGACATAAAGATTTCGAAACTAGAAACGTTAGGAACAAACTTAACAGAAGTCGGAAGTAATTTTAGAAGGAACTAAATTAAATTCCCATCGAGAATCAGAATCAGAGGGGGGGTTCATTTTGAGGCCTCGCCCGCAATCCGATTATCGTAACGAGCTTCCCTCAAGTTAACCGTTAATTAAGACCACTCCCAATATAAGAAACCATTTCATTCAATTTCTTAAATCTTTGTAGGCAGCCATCTGGCCTCTTCTAGGTCTTAATTAGGATTTTAGTCATTATTTTTTATTTTAAATGGATTAAAAAAATACAATTGAAGAAAACGATGCAAAGTTCTTAATTTATACAGCTAATTGTAAAATAGTTTTTCCCTTGCGCAGCTGGTAAGCGACTTTAATTCTGCAGTTAACCAATCGTTAACAGTGAAAACTTTTAAGAAATACCTTTTGAGGGAGAATTACTTTATTAACAAGCAGCAATTCTGCCCAAATACATTTAGTACTAGGCAGTTATTTCACCCCACTTTTTTATTACTCAATTGAAAACTATGTATAACTACTAGTAAAAATTTATGAGTCTACCAAGTATAGGTAGAGGGAATAAAAAATAGCAGCTGTTTCAAAAGATAAAAAATAATTAATTTTTTATTTTGAGCCCTATTTCTTTACAACTACCAACAACCATAGAAAATTTAAGACAGCATCTATTAAAGTAGAGTAAATTTAAACCCCAATGAGCTATTTACGTTCAAATTTTCTCGAGATATTGCTTTTTAAAAAGCAACGTTTCATAAAAATGTTGTGTGGAACGTACTGAAATACAGTAGTTAGTTAATTTATTTTGAGAAATCTATATCTCATAACTATGTGACGTAAAGATGTCTATTAGCACTCAAAGTAAAGCTAGTTTAATGAGCTATAAAGTAGTTTATGATGTTTATTTTCGTAGGAGTAGTAATTTTCATGAAATTTGCTAAAATGAATTGATTTAAAGTTGTTCGGACAAATTTTCATTTGCCAAATTTATATTCAAATGTGAATATCATAATAAATACTACCCTACAAAGATAAGTGTCATAAACTACTTTATAGTAAGTTAAATTTCCCTTTTTTTTTAGTGTTGGCAAACATATGAGCGTCTTATGGATCTACAGATAAATTTTTTCAAATATCCAACATTTTATAGGAACAATTAGAAATTAACATTTTGTGAGTTTATTTTGTCAAATATCATAAAAACTCCTAATCGTATAAAGAAAAAAGTTATAAACTATTTTATAGTAAATTTAACTAGTTTAATTTGAGCGCTGGAAGACATCTGTACGTCCAATGGTTTCTGAAATGAAGTTTTTCATAAACCAAACTTATATGCTAAACAACTAGAAATCAATTTGTTTTAGAAATATCATGATAACTACTATTCCTACGAAGGTAAAGGTCATAAACTACTTTATAGTACATTAAACTAGCTTTAATATCATTGCAAATAGACATCTGTACGTCACATAGTTCCTGAGATATAGAGTTATATTAGTTAATTATATTAGATTAAAAAATAAATTAATAATTAAAATAAAATAAATAACTACTGATATTTCAGTACATTTTTATGAAATGTTGCTTTTAAAAAAGCTATATCTCGAGAACAATAGCGCGTAAATAGCTCTATTAAGGCTAATATTTCAGAAAATTTATTTTAAAGTTATGGACTCATTTACAGTTAAAAAGAAATAACAAGAAAAAGTTTTTAATTAATAAAAATGTAGAAATAAAATAAAAACTAAATAAGCTAAAAAGGAATAAAAACAAAGTTCAAAACAAAAAATTAGATAAATAGTCAAAGATAAATCAATATATTAGTACTTAACTAATTACTAATATTTAAAATAAAGTAGTAACTAAAAAATCAGATTTTTTTTTTTTGTTTTTTGTATTTTTACAAAACTTTGTGTTTTCCCCATACTCTTTTTTTGCCACTGGTTAATCGGAGGGTCCGTTAAACAGGGTTCTACAGTATTATGGTGAATAGAAAATACTATTTACTCCACACAACGACTATGAACTAAGTCAAGTGATAACATTTCACTCCACGACCAAAAAAAAGGGTAAAAAATCCTGTAAAAAGGACCCCCTCGACAAAGGAGGAAAATTAAATTCAACTCTAGCAGGAAATGTCTTAATGGACTACCGAACAGTGGCAAAACAAAAAGGTCATCTCTCCGGGGAGAGTTTTTCACAGGAGTAAATTTTGAATTCAACTTGAAAACAACTTGAATATTTAAATATTTAAAATTAGTTCAGAAAGGAGGAAATAATTATCATCCTCAGGGAATAAAAATCATTAATTGAACCTTGACTTGATTTTAATACAATAAAAATATATTACCAATTTTTTATCTCTGAAAGACGTCTCGCTATTATAAAACTTTTAATTTTAATTAAAACAAAGAACAAGAAACAAAAACTAAAATAATAGGCAGAAGAAAATATATAAATATTAATGATGAATAAACGTATCTCTATAAAGAAATGGGTTCAGAGGTGTTGAAAATGTGACTTACACCACAATGTGTTATGCATCTACTAATGGTTTGGGCAGAACTAGAGAACTTAAAACTGAAGAATCTGTCAGGAAGTTATATGGATTCATTCTAGGGAGTGGGTATTATTGTTTCACTAATTTAAACCATTTTTTTTATTAGAATTTATATAATTTAACATTTTAAAATAATTAATATATGCATCTAAAATATTATTTTTGAATGTGAAATTATTTACCGTATTTTTCTATAAAAGAACTCTGATCTGTGAATTAAACCTAAATAGAAATTAAATTATCAACAATTGAACATTGATATAAGGTTTGAGTACTAATAATCTTAAAATAAAACTATCTAAATTATATATTTTCTTTATTTTAGAACTACATATAACAATAACTATAAATACAAACATAACTTAAATTTAACTAACAAATTTACTTAAACAATTATTAAATTATTTAAATGCTAATGTAAAAATAAAACGTATCATTTTAATTAAAGCAAAGAATAAGAAAATAAATCAAAATAATATACTTTAAAAAAACAACATTATTTATACATAAACACATCTCTAAAGAGACAGGGATTTAATCGAAAAAATTTTAAAAGTTGTGGCTACACTTATTTTGCATTAACACCTTCTCCCAGTATAAAAACTGGGTGAAAAAAAATTGATTAAATTTTATACAATCAGTTATTTACATGTGACTTCTCATTTTCTCATTCGTGCTTTTTGCCACAGTGTGGTACAGAAGATTAATTAAAATATTCTCTAACGGAAATATTCTATAATTGGAAAAAAATGGTGGATTTTTTGGGGTAAATTATAATTGTACAACCAAAACTTTTAAATTTTTTTTCAAAATATATATTTTTCATCATCAAATAGTTGTTACTAATCTACGCGTTTTCAATAATAATGCAACTTATATATATTAGATATCAAAAATTCTCCAGTACAAATGGAAAAAATAAAGTAGTTCTATCGCAGTGGATACTAGTTTTTAAGAAACACTCCATTTCATTGAGAACTACAATACAAAAAACATTTTACAAAAATCCATTCCAACATGTTTAAGATGCAGAGCCTTACAGCGTAATAGTACAAGAAAAAGTTATCTCACCCCAATTTTTTATTACTTTTCATAAAAATGTTGTGTGGAACGTACTGGAATTCAACAGTTAGTTAATTTATTTTGAGAAATCTATATCTCAGGAACTATGTGACGTAAAGATGTCTATTAGCACTCAAAGTAAAGCTAGTTTAATGAGCTATAAAGTACCTAGTTTATGATGTTTACCTTCGTAGGAGTAGTAATTTTTATGAAATTTGCTAACATAAATTTTTTTTAAATTTAATTATTTATTCATATTTACAACTGTATAAAAAATACAACAAGTAAGTTTGATCATAATGACATAATGATATGATACAGCATGTAGAGAAACTACCCAGTAGTAGAACTCTAAAAACAGTTTACAATATAAGGTCACGAGGCCATCTTCTAAAATAAATTGATTTATAGTTCAGACAAATTTTCATTTGCCAAATTTATATTCATATGTGAATATCATAAAAAATACTACCCTACAAAGATAAGTGTCATAAACTACTTTATAGTAAGTTAAATTTCCCTTTTTTTTTTTTAGTGTAGGCAAACATATGTGCGTATCTAGAGGTATATTTTTTCAAAAATCCAACATTTTATACGAACAACTAAAAAATTAACATTTTGTGAGTTTATTTTGTCACATATCATAACTACTACTACTCCTACAAAGATAAACATTATTAACTATTTTGTAGTAAATTTAACTAGCTTTAATTTGAGTGCTGGAAGACGTCTGTACGTCAAATGGTTTCTGAAATGAAGTTTTCCATAAATCAAATTTATTGTCCGAACAACTGTAAATCAATTTATCTTAACAAATATCATGAAAACTACTATTCCTACGAAGGTAAAGGTCATAAACTTTTTTATAGTCCATTAAACTAGCTTTATTTTGAATGCTAATAAACATTTGTACGGCACATAGTTCCTGAGATATAGATTTCTCAAAATAAATTAACTAGCCACTAATCTTTCAGTTGATTTTAAGAAATTTTTCTTTTTAAATACCTATATCTCGAGAACTATAGACGTAAATAGCTTTTTTAGAGCTAATATTTCAAATAACTCTTCTTTAAATAATGTTATCTTAGATTTCCTAGTGTTGTTGGTAGCTTTTAAGATATAGAGCTCGGAGTGAAAAATTAATGTTTTTTTAGGTTTTGAAACAGCCGCCATTTTTTATTAACCCTACCTATACTTGGCAGAGTCATCAGTTTTGACTAGTAATTATACATAGTTTTCATTAAAGTAATCAAAAATTGGGGTGAGATAACTGCCTTTTTTTCTTCCCGGCTCTTGTACTGTAAGAAATCCAAGACCGAATCCTAGACTAATACAAGAAATTCTGCTAAGAACTCTGTATTTATTTATTTGTATTATTGGTATTTATTTGATTTTTTTTAGGATATAAGTCAGTTATTTAATAATAGTTACTAAGTTTTGTTGGTTATTTTTTTTGTTTCTTTCGTTCTTGTTAAAATATACATATTATTTATTACCTTTCTTAGATATATTATTTTGATTACTTTTTCTTTGCTAATTGTTATAAAACTTACTAATTAAGAAATATAAAAAAAAAAAGAGAGAAAAAAACTCCTTGATTATAAAATATTAATTATACAATTTAAAAAAAAATAACAACGTTTGTTGTGATATCTGCATGACTATCCAAAAAAAAAAGTTAGCTTATCGGTTGAATTTCGCTTGGTTGTGCAATAGGGAGATATATTGGCCCAGTATAAGCACAATCACACTGTCGGATCACTTATCTGCCCAGATTATTGTCAACCACAATCTGTCTTTGACAGCTGGATCATCGGATCCAATACTCACTATTCCTCCGACCTCGACTCTCACGGAATAACAAACCGAACCCTTGTCGCGTGTCAGGAAGGTTTTCGAATGTTAATAATCAACTGCATTTTATTTTATTTATTTTTAATAATAAATATAACAAAATTATAATAGTTGAAGTGGTTTTTAAATAACAGTTAATTTGTGAATATTGAATATTACTAGGGAAATAAAAGAATTTTGTTGTTTTTGGACATGTTTCATTGAAAATATAGAAAAAGTAAGTTTTAGATTCAAGATAAATTCTAAAGGAAAGAAAGTATGGCGAAGAGCATTCATTCATTTCTATCCAAACTAAGAAAAAGAGGCAGTAAATAAAATCGTTCGGTGATATTTAGGAAAGGTATAGTCCAAGATCCTGAAAGAAAAAAATAAGTTTCACCTCAATTTGGGATAACTTTAAAAAAAACTATGGTGTAACGCGCCTGCCTGCCAACCCAAAGGTTTTTTCAAGCATATAATTATATGATACTCACTCACAGTCTACCCCCGGGCATTTGTGAGGCCCGTTAGCCAATAGGATGGCACTCACAAAAAATAGGCGTGGGAGTGACGAACCCATCCTATGAAAACCACGTCATGAAACGCACGATGTATTTCCCAAGTACATCGCGCGAGGCCTTGGACCTCCATGGTATGTCGCGCCAATGTTAAAAAAAAAACTATGCATTATTTATTGTCAAAAATGACGAATTTCATTAATTTATTGAAATTAATTTAAATGACAACGTTTATTTATTTTTTATATAGTTTATTTATTTATTGCTATTTACAACAGTACATTATAATACATTTAGTAAATTTGATCTCGGTTATAATGGAGTGATGCAGGCGTGTAGAGAAACTACTCACTGGTAGCACTCTAATGAGGTTTTACATTAGGAGGTCTCGTGACCATCTTCTTTTCAGACGCCTCGGAGGATTGTCAGGAATGGAGGAGGAAGCAAGGTTAGCACCTAGTGGGTTCGAGTAGTTAGGGAGTTTATTATGGAAGAAAATTAATATTTTGCATATTTATTTTAGCAAATATGTAAACTACGAACGATGTCTGTTAGCTCCCAATAAATTTGCGAAATATTGATTTCTTTTAGTTGGGAAAAAGCATTAGATTTATGAAGAACTATATCTCAGGAATAATACATGCAGATGCGTATTAACACTCTATTTAAAGCTAATTGGATCAACTGTAATGTAGTTAATAATGTTCATTTTTTGTAGGATCAGCAGTTCCAAGATTGCCTACATTAATTTTAAAATATTTATTATTAATTATTTGGCAAAAATGTTACTTTTTTGAAACTATATTTCTCGAGAACTATTGAACGTAAATAAGCTCTACTAGAGCTTTCATTCATTAAGAACATTTACTATAATTTAAATAATGCGCTGTGATGAGTTTTAGTGCTAATAATATGGAGTTGCGAATAAAAAGCTAAAATTCAAGATTTTTCTCGAATAAAATACACTTCAGGGGGCTCGGCATCTTAAATTCTTCAAAATTTACTTTCTAATGGAATTTATCATATCCATTGAATAACATATGTAAAAATTGAACCTTAAATGGTGCTATTTTTTTTTCTATACTTGAAAGAACTCATGAATGAATTTTTTGTAACTTCTGAAACAGCTCCCGTTTTTTATTCCATCCTACTTCTGTTGGCAAGGTCCATCTATTTCGACTCTAAACTGTACATAATTTTTATTAATGTATTAAAAATTGGGGTAACATAACTTATATTTTTCCCCTATGGATTCTTTAACGCATGCGCCAAAAGTGCTTTATACGATTTTAAAATTTAAACTTGAAATAATCATACCTTTAATTATAAATTGCCTAACCACCCAAACCCAATAGTTTCTAACCTTGCTTCCTCTTCCATTCCTGGCAATGCTCCGAGGCGTCTGAAAAGAAGATGGACTCATGACCTTATATTGTAAAATGTTTTTAGAATTCTACCAATGGGTATTTTCTCCACATGCTGTATCATATCACTATGATCTTACTTCAAATTAGCTTGTTGAATTTTATATACAGTTGTAAATGTCAATAAATAAAAAAAACTTTAAATACATTTACTATAAAAAAAAAGACCCCTTTAATCTACTCTGAAAAAAAAAATTTTGGCTGATGAAACATATTGATTTAAAATAGTTTACTAGTTGTAAAACACTTTACTTATCAGTGACTATACTTATACTACTATTTTCGCATCTCAAAGCCTATCACTGATGTATATATTCCATGAAAGCCATTGGTTAATACAACAATGACAGTAGAGAAGATATACCCTACAGCGAGGCCTTTGAATTTATGAAGAGCTCTGATTGTTCCGTCTTGGGTGTGCTTTAAATATTTGATGGCATCATCTTCAATCAACGTAGATAGAAAGCACTGGAGTGACTTGAATCATCTTTTGTTGTTTGCTTTCATGAATTGCATTTGATTCACCTATGATTGCTTCTTACATACTTTTTGAGGTATATACTATTATATATTTTTTTTACATTTGTGGATTAATTTATTGAATATTTTCACATTTTAATAAATCTGCAGGGCCACAAAAAAAGTGGCAAACTGGCCAAAGGTCCTGTATAACTAAATTTGTTTTTTTAAATTTATGTTTTAAGTACAAACACCATTGAAAAAAACAAACAAGTAAACTAGGCCATGACCATAAATTTGCAATAACACGGTATTTTCGTCTAAGTCGTATACCGTCAGGATATTTTGGTCATGTAAGCTAATAAGCCATATTTTCGGAACTTTTAAATCTCAAATCTTACTTATTTTCTGCCGATTTATGAGTAAACGTTTCCTTGAAATGGAAAATTGGATTTTTAATTTTTTTTATCATTTTTTAAGTGTTTCTAAACTAAGCTAAGTGTCAGATAATTAAGGTTCAAGTACGAAATTTTATCCAGAATAATGCTTAGCTGTAATATTGAAACACGTCCATAAAATTTAATAACACACTTTTTTAAACACACTACATCTCTCTTCAAAATTTGAAGTTTCTACTCTCATTCTATTATTATTTTTTTAATTTTAAACATTTTTTAAGATTTAGAGGATCATCATTACCCCATGGGGTAAGGAGGTCTATGAAAATAATTGTTAGGAATCCACATTACTAAGTACGGTGCCTATAGCAGCGACCGAGCCTTGGGCGGTGGTTCAAACGCAGATATACAACCGAGGGGGGACTGAAAAGGGGATCTGCCTTACGAACACCAAGAGCAAACAAGAGGTGGAGCAAACGGAAGAAATTATAGGATTATTCACTTTCAAAAGAAGGGAACCGACACCTGAAGAATTTTATGGTCTCTCCCTCCCTCAAAAATACGATAAGATAATGAAATAGCTGAAAGAGATGACTCCATCCCTGTAGACAAGAGGGGAAGGACTAGTGGAAGTGTAGGAAAGGAGACGAGAGAAGAACACTTCTGAGTGGAGGGTCGAGCAGAGCTTTTCCTTTGGGAGGAGGCTCGATCAGGAAAGTGGATGAAAGGATTTCTAATTTCTGACTGCAGACTTTGGGTTGGAGTCAGACAGAAGATAGAGACTTCGAGCCGTTGCACACTGCCTTCTTGCACCACCTGCACCATCATACGCGACCTTAAGTTTATTCACTCACAGCGTGCTGGTTAGGTATTTATTATATAATGTAACATATTTTATATCAATGCAATCCATCTGAGTCATTATTATTACTATGCCTTGTTATTCAATAAATACTTTCTTTATTTTTGTACCGTCGGTACATATATATCCAAATAACACTATTGAATATTATTATATTATATAAATATTTAATAAAGTTAATAATAATAGTCATATTTTATAAAGGTATCCTTAAATTGATAACCGAAAAACACAAAGTGCCTATAGAAAATAGTTTTTAGGAAACAACAAATTTGAATTAATATAAATAATTTTGGGTAATTACCTTCAGTAATTCTGTATCATCACAGAGATAACAGTGCATGACACATAGCAATACTGTAAATTCAACAACGAAAACGTTGATTCATACCCTCTAGTTTACAATACTGCTTTCATAAAACTCACCTGAGACATACATGCAAAACCAAAAATACTATAATTCATAACTTTTTCTTTTTAAATACCATACGTTACCGTGAATTAAACCATTTATCTGTCTATAACACCTTCCTTTGTTAGGACGACATGAAAATATACATTTTTTCACAAAAAATATTGTGTATTTCATTCTTTACCTTAAAGTCAGACCAATCTACTAGTAAAACCTTTTCGACCTCCTGTTTCCAAGTGTGTGAGATAGGCAAAAAAAGGAAATCGCACATGGACGTCCTGATTTGCTAATATCGGTAAAGAGTTTAGGTTTCCATGATAGGAACATGGTGTGTTGAAGAGCAGTTTCAAATGCATTATAAATGAATGTACAAATGGGGGATTATCCGCGTTCTTTTTTATGCGAATCTAGAAGTCACAATACGACATTAGCCGATACTGCCCCACAGATAGTATTGTTATGAATGGACTTGATAAATGGATTTGCCATCATCATCATCAATCCGATTGAATTTTCTCGGTAGGGGCGGGGAGGAGGGGGCTCATTACAGATGCCTGCAGATCTGAATAAACTGGTCGACGATTCATCACGCCAGGTCACATCAGGTTGGGATTGGCGGATTCGAGTCGATGTCACACCGGAACCATTAATCTCCGATATTAAGCTACTTTTATTGTTCTCATCTCAATGTGTCCAATTACGATCCGATTCGCTCAAAAGTTTTTTTTTTGAGTCACGGATTGGTAATAACAATAAAAGCAACATTGAATAATAATTTACTTGGTAGGTTTTTCGGTCACACTACACCTCAAGACAGACCATCAAAAACATACCATAATTTTTAACAGAAAAAAAACTACCAGGAAAAATGCAACAAACTTTTTTTTTATAATCTACACTTGTGATCAACCTAAAGAAGTTAGAATAGTCTGATATATTTATCCGTCAGAGTACAAATATAGGAAAATGCCACTAGCTTACTTACACATAAGAGTTTGCACCAATTTATAAAATTACTTATACATATTTGGGAATCAATGGTTGGTCGATGTAAGGCTATTTTTTTATTGCTATTTACAACTGTATTTACATAAAAATACATCTAGTAAATTTGATGTAAGATCAAAATGGTGTGATACAGAGGTGTAGAGAAACTACCCATTATTAGCACTCTAATTATATTTCTACACTAGAAGGTCTCGAGATCTTCTTATTAAGTGCCTCAGAGTATTGTAAGGAATAGAAGAGAAATCAAGGTACTAGAGGTTTTTGATGGTTATTTTTTAAAAAAATATAACAGTTTTAAAACAACAAGATTTTAATAAAGAGCACCCAATGTTTTGTAGATATATACAAAATTTAATATTTTTTTTTTAACGAACTATTTGCATTTAATGATAATTATATTTTATGCGCAATATATTAAATTGTGTAAAGTTCCCAGCAGCACTTTAAATTACATAGGCTACAATGTAAGGGTAAAATTTCTTGTTTTATTTTTTTAAATACAAAAGGTTTGATTATGTTCATTTTGTTTATCCATCTGTTTGTATATATTTTAAGAGAGTTTTTTTTTCATTCATCTATTTATTTTATTTTATGTTAGTATGAATGTGATCATTCATCACTATTACCTATTGCCCACAACACTGTGGCAGATTGTAATGTCTATCAATAATTATAAACTATTTTTAATTTTTTTTTTAATACAAAAGGTAGCTGAATATGTAGATTCGTGTTAAATAGAATTATGTTATTTTTATTTTATTTACCTTATGTTAATACTATTTTGCTATTATTAAATTGATAAGATTATTATACTTTTTAACTTATTTATACAGCTCTAATATTTATTTATCATTAATTTTTATTTATATTTGAGTTAAAATTTATCTTTGGGTTCCCTAGGCGCTCTTAAGTCTCCTGCTGGTATACCGAGTTGAAGTGGTTCCATCCAACCGCCCGAAGGCAATACCACCTTGGTGTTTTCCTATTCCAAGTTCTTTTTTTTTTTTTTTTTATTTATTTATTGCTATTTACAACTGTACATTATAATACACTTAGTAAATCCGATCTAAGATAAATTGGAGTGTTACAGGCGTGTAGAGAAACTGCCCATTGGTAGCACTATAATGACATTTTACTTTAGCTGGTCTCGTGGCCATCTTGTTTTCAGGCGCCTCGGAGAATTGTCAGGAATGGAGGAGGATGCAAGATTAGAAACTGAGGGGTTTGAGTGGTTAGAGAGTTTATAATGGAAGGAGTGATATCTGGTTCGGGCTAGATCGGTTACATAGGGAACATTAAGGTCTTTATGTATGATTTTATTTGTGACAAAGTAAGGAGCATTGAGGATTTTACGAAGGATTTTGGATTGTAAGGATTGAAGGTTTAGTGGAGCCCCAAAGCTCAACTCTATTTGTCCAGAATAATATAATAGACTCAGTTTCAGAGAATATATTTTTCCTAACAATTAATGTAAGGTCATTTTTACTACACTAATAATTTTTTATAGGATCCACGTCCTTTTAAATCGACGACATCATCAACATAAAATAAAAATAATATTACTTTGTTTATATTACACGCTGTGTTTCAATTTTAGTAGCACTTGTAAGACAGTAGTCAATTTTTAATTTCGGTATGTCAATTGATCACTCTGCATTTTTAATAAGTAACGTTACGTGATCAATTAGATTTATTTAAATAATCCGTAAATAATACAAAATCACCTTAAAATGCTACAAAATCCAAAATAGAAAAACTTGCAGATACACCACTTTGCTTTTACGCCTATGACAAGTTTTCAATCAATTCTGATCAAAAGAAGGTGAGATCACCTTGTGAAGTAGTACCATTACGTAGTAAAAGTCAATCCCCGATTTTTTATTTTTATTTTGGCATTGTAAAATGTTGAGTTTTTAATCCTATAATTTAGGACAATACTAGTAAAAAACGTAGATAAAATACATAACATATTAGAGCTCCAAGATAAAAACATTTTAAAATAAGGTAATGAAATTATATTAATCTAACATGCTCAACAAATTTTACACTCACCCAAGAGTAAAAGTTCCGTAGTTCCTTCATAGACAAGACAGTGAGGACTTCGCCACCGTCTTCATACTTTATAAGTTCTATGAATAATTCATATTCATCATGACAGCTTCTGTCCTTTCAATGCAAATTTTTAGAAAATTTCTTACAAAGTCAGCAGTTTGTATGTAATCTATATTCCTTTAAAAAATCTTATTAGGTTCCGCTCAAAACTATTTACTGGAATGGTCTGACTAAAGAAATAATATCCTGATAACTTTTATATGGTTGATTAAACAAATAATTAATTTAATGAATCCCTCAAATAATTATTAGGAGAAAGGAATTTAAAATATAAAACAGATCGAAATAAATTAGAATAAATAGCAATTTACATTTAGTTAGTCTCATTAACTGTTGGTGTGAAATGTGCTATCTCTTGTTTTCCCATGTTATCTCTTTGTTATGTTTTATGTTATATGTTTTGGAGTGACGTACATGAAATATATTAAATATCATTAAAAAACTCACAGTATTTAATATATTGTACTTAATACTGAATTCAATATATGGTAGATAATACTGGCATTATTATATTACGAAATTAATTTAAATTAAGAATGCTCGTTTCATCAATCTAAATAAAATAGGATCAATGAAATACATTTAATTTAATTGAATAATTAAATAATGGGCATTAGGGAAAATTTTGCCCCTCTGTTCCCAAATATTCCATGATGACAGTCCCTCTCATTTTACTTAAAACATTTATTAATAGCAAGTGGCGTATCCTTTTAAAAATATATACTTATATAGTTACATTTCATAGTACGTCACCAAATCTAGGAATAGAATACACAATAATTCATACAATATCAACAACAAATAGAATATATATAATTAAATTTCGACAAGAAACTAACCAGAAAAAATATTTAAAAAATAATCAATAATAAAAAAAAATTTAATTCGAAATTAATTAATACATTTGAGGAAGGAGGAAAAAGTAGTATAAGTATTCGTTAATAATTGACTCCAACAATTTTACGTCAATAATTGAGCTAAAAGTACATTTATCTGTAGATAGATATAGACCTAGAAACATCTATATATTAAAAAAAAATTATACTATGAAAAAAGAAAATATACTAACAAAACTCTAGATAGAAAGGAAAAAAGTTTAGTTTAATTTTCATATCAGAGGCTTCATTAATAATTTCCAGCAGGATTAATGATCTTTTGATAAATGTGCGTCCCCCCCCCATCTAAAAAAGAACAATATCAAAGAAACTAATTAACGGTTTTCTTCAAGATTAATTTATTTCTTTGCTGTCATTACGACAATATTTGAAAAAGGATTAAAAAAAGCTGTAATTCTTCAAGAAAATTATATGAAATGCAAAAAAAAAAAAAATATATATATAGTATATTATAATATTTTTTTATACTTGAATTTAAAAGTCAAGATAAAAATTAAGGAGGTAAAAATAAAGTTTTAATATTAACAGGACTCCACAGAAGAAGAAATAGGAAAACCGGTCTGAAAAAGAAATATGAAACTAAGTGAAAAGATGAAAAAATACTGAAGAGAATGGAAGAGAAAACAAAATGGAGAATGAACTGAAATTGTGGGCTGGTCCCAGCAGGCTTTATCAAAAAATAAAAATAAATAAAATTAAAAAAATATATATCTGTAGAATTGAAAAGCTCTGAATTTCATTCTGTAGATTTATTCAACAAATAATGAGAAACGGGGAATACGGAATGAAACATGGCCCCATTCGTTCATTTTTTTTTTCAGTTAAAGCAGATAGCATTCGAGTACAGATAAGAAAATTTCAGTTTAATACAATATACTGTTCAAATGTTTAATAAATATTTTATTTAGTAATAAATGAGCAAGCCATTATAAAGAGACTCAATAGTTACTTTACGATTTTTCAAAAGATCTGTACTTACATTCTGTTTAAATAACAAAACGTTGTTTGGTAACCGAAAAAAAAAATTCATTTACTTAATGCCTCAGAATCTTCTAAAAGAAAAAAAACACATTATTATAGCGGTTTATTATTTTTAATTGTGGTAGCTTAGTGGTAAGGGAAGGAGCTATTAACTCCAACAACCGGGTTCGAATCCAGCTATGGCAGATTACTATTTTCTATTTTACTGTAGCCATGAGTCCTGTGGGTTCGGGAGCCTGGAATATTAAAAACTCAAATCAGAGGTGTTAAATTATCGTTTCATTAATTAATTAATTTTTTTGATCGATAGAAAAATCGTAAATGGCAATCACGAGTTTAGTAAATATTACTTATTTCATATCATATAGGTAGGTCCTAAATCCTAGAACAATCTGCCCGGAAATTTTGGAGAAAAGGCATGGACGGACAAATATTTCGGAAATCTATTTTTAAATTTTACACATCTTAAAATGTAAATATTATGGCTACTATTACTTCAAATTTTGAGAGGGGGTTTAATTACCTTTTCTTTCATTGATTACTAAAGGTGAATATTGAAAAAAATTAACAAGAATTCTGTCTGATAAGATTTTTTGCGTCGTACCTTAGAAATATGTACTATGGATGTGAAATTTATAAAAATTGTATGAAGTTTGAATTCAATTATCTATCAGTAAAAAAAACTTTCAAAGAAAAAATCATCTAACATAAAATCTGTAGAAAGATTACTCTATTTTAAGTTGAAATTGTCAATGTTTGCGACTAGTTCACATAAAACTTTGTGAAAATGGTTAAAAACTCCTACCCTACGGAAATTACTAAGTTAGTGAAATGTACAACTCACAAAGGGAACGTAAACGAAGCGTAAAGGCGATCTTCCCTCAGCTTCCACCAATTTCCTTTCTAGCTTATTTTGTCGAATTATATGTCGCTACTAATTCACCATTCCTCACTGAAGTTAAGTTATAGTTGTTCTGCGATATTGTAACTTTGTTATCTTGTATCACGTCCAAGCGGTTATACTGCAGTGTTTTGAAAGTTAAGTTATGAACATAAGCAATTCTAAAATATTAATAAATGATCTCAGCCATAGAACCGGTTAGAAATCGGAACTAGTTGAATATACCAATTACAGATGAATATAATCAAGTTTTATAGAGTCTTATGTGTGTTCAGAATAATTAAAACAGAGGGGCTCATTGTATCTTGAAAATAACAAGACAAGTTTACAGTAGTGGTTCTTTCAAAATGACTATTTAGATCTAAAATCATGATGAAATATTAACATGGACAATTTTCATACAAACTTTTATATTGTTATGATCATAAATGAATTTTCGATTTTGATTACGCATTTAAACACGAAATAAATAAAAATGTAAAGAAGAATTTTAAAAAGAACTAGAATAGTAATAAATTTAAAATATAATAAAAATAAAATAAAATAAAAATAAAATAAGTTCTTAACAGTATAAGTTCTTTCATAATGAATATTCAGGAAGCTTAAAAATTTTTTAAAAAAATAATTAAAATTTCACTTTTTTACCACTTCCATTTTTTTATGGTGTATACATAATTTTTATTGTATAATGAACATGAATGAACGGAAGGAATTTTTAATTTATAAGTGATTGAAAGAAACAAAAAAAAAATGAAATAAATGAGCATGGAAAAATAAGCAAAGAAGCTTACAAAAATACAAACAAAATTCTCAAAATGGGATACCCTAAGCAAAGTCATTTTCTCGATAAATAAAAAAAAAAAAAAGTTAAAAATGCAAATATATTCCAGAATTTACTTTGCTTTTTTTTCTACATACTTGATTGAGGATAATTATGGAGATATTTTTTTTTAAGAGTGCTATAGTAAAAAAAGTTTGGTAACCGCTGCCTTATGGTAAAATAAAAAGGAAACTTTGTTCAGAATTACCTCTCATTTTCTTAGAAACATTCTGAACTTATTTTATTTATTTGTTCATAGTTGAAATTTGAATCGAGTGTAAAAAGCTAATATAAAAACACATAATGGAATAAATGTGAATATAAAATACAAACCATTACTTAAGCTATTAATTATATTAATGAAGTCGGAAAAACCTTTATAAAAAAAAAAAATAATCCTAAGTCAGAATTGTTTACATCTATCCTACTAAAAGATTGTTAGGATGAAAAGTTACTAGATCAACACCATTTTTTAAAGAATGTATAAATCATATTGAGTTTTTCTATTTAAAAGTATTTATTTTATTTTAAGTGTTTCGAACACTAGTGTCATTTACATTGTATTTACAAAGATAATAAATTACAATACTAAATTATGCATCCTCATATACATACGGGAGTTACATTTATACTATTACATAATCACAGTTATCATAGTTTTTAAAATATAAAAAGTTTTGCTTTTCTTGAGCTTAACGATGAGATTGTTTCTGCAATAGCTACACATTGGTGCATCCTCTCTTTTTATGAGATAACCGTGGATGAGTCGAGTATGGCTTATCCGAAGACGGGTTAGAACTACCTTGTCTCTCCGTGGCAGCTTCAAGTTTCTTGCTGGACATTTCACTGTGTGGTGAACCATTCATAAGTAGGCTATTATTATGAACCATTCGTCATGGTACTCTTGTCTTCAAATTTCTTTGATCTAAAATAACATCTTTGGTGGTTGATGATGTTACGACTTAACCTGCCTTTACCTACATTTAGCAGGCCTGTTATTCTGCCTTCTCATTCCTGGTGATCTTAAAATGACCTGTTAGCCATAAAAACACGACCCTACAACAAACGTACTTAAGACTCCGGCGAATCGTCCGTGGAACTACACTACAGAGGGCCAGAAACACCACCATCCACCAGGAACTCCAGCTACCCTCAGTGCCGGAGTATATAGGCCGAAGGCACATCAAATTTTTTGATGGGCTTAAGCCTGTACCAACCCGCTCTTCAGAGATATCGCCCCTCCACCAAGACCTGGGAGGTGGCAAAGCACTATCCCCTTAGTAGACGTCCTCGCCGAGGGAAGGACTTCGGGCTCTGCAGCTTGAAGTCATCACACCACCACCACCACCAGCCGGAATGGTCCTTCTCCATTCTATGTAAGCCCCCAACTAGTATGTTACCAATGTGAAACCGCCTTCAGCGGACCCTGTAACCCAACTTATACTGCCATACGGCAAACAAAGTCAGTATGTAATATGTATATATACTATGTATTATCATATATTTGTAATTGTAATTATATATTAATAAAGAGGATTTGAAAAAAAAAACGTACTTACGAAGTAACACAGCTTAAGCGAGGACTTGTATACAATTTCATTACTATGCTCTACTTATATTTACTATTTCTTAACGTACACCTCCGTATAGTGTGAAAAGTAACCATTTCCGTGGATATCTGTTATGCAGACGTTGTACTGTATTAGATGCGCACATAGAATAAGAATTTTAAAGCACCAGTCTGATATTAAATCAAAACAAAGGTTTTGATGTAATTTAATTTACATATAAGGCATATTTCGATATTAATATTTTTTTTTTATCAAGTATGGAATAAGGAAAAAGTAATATATTGTAAAACTCCGGTCTCTTATTTCAATAGAGAAACCGGGGTGTCAAGTACCGGAGTCAGGCTTTTAAACAGACTTCAAACAAAAGTTATTCCCCACCGAGCGACCTTCTATTGTTGAGCCCGGCCTATTATGGACGGGGCAAAGTTATTTTAAACTAGACCTTAATTCCAACAAATGAAACTCCTCAAACTAACAATAGGTCGTTAGTGATACAAAGGCTGTTCGGTTAATGATTATGTCTCCTCCCACCGTGGCGTGTAGGTTGAAAAATATTGAGCAAGCAAAAACGTAACAAAAAATAAAATGAAATATTTTTAATTGGCTGCATGTAATTAATGAAGAAAAGATGGTCCGTGGGGCAGTCAAAAAGGAACTGAAATATTACATACATAATTATCTATCATGCAACATAGCCCCACTTTTAGCTATATCAAGGATTAAAACAGGATACTAAAACTAAAACTATAATAAACAGAGAAATAAAATAACATAACATAAAATATAATTTATAATCTTAACACTTTCTTGAGACTGGTCATTTTTTTAAAAAATAAATAATCTAATTTCTATCCATTTTAGTCTCAACACATTTTATTTTTCTTATAAGTCCGACGTTTCGGCCAATCCGGGCATCTTCAGGGACAATCTACTTAATACAATTTTGAAATTATATAATTTAAAAACTCTAACTTCATGCAGGCTATTCTACCTAGGTCAAAACATCAATTTCTAATTAGTCAATATTCACTTTTAAAAAAATCAAAATCATTTATCACAGACACTATTCCTTAAAAACTTTATCATAACCTTTATGAGAGTTGTATTAAGTATTGAATTATTGAAATTATTGAAATATTAAGGATCAATTATTAAAAATTGTATTAAGTAGATTGTCCCTGAAGATGACCGGATTGGCCGAAACGTCGGACTTATAAGAAAAATAAAAGGTTTTGAGACTAAAATGGATAGAAATTAAATTATTTATTTAAAAAAATATATATATAATGTAAACTATTTAAGGAATACAACATGTAAAAACTATGTGAAAATTATATAAATGAGACAATTAAATTAAAATAAAAATGAAATAAGATGAACAGACTCTTTTTAGTTTATACTATAATCATTTTTTAGCTTTGTTGTATCTATTTTATTTGATATTATTCCAACTTTGAATATTATGCATAATATTTATGACAGTGTGTTTCATATTTTAAAAATCTAAAATCTCATGAATTAAAACATATAAATTTTTATTCCAAATTTTAGAAACCTAAAGCTGGCATCCTAACACTATTCTCTCTACGTTCGCCGACGACACCAGTCTATTGTCAGTGAATAATGACCCTTCCATTGCATCTCAAACACTTCAATCCCATATCACCTCCCTTGAACAATGCACGAAACTGGCCGGTTAAAATAAATTCCAATAAATCCTATCAAATCACATTTACCCTTCTTCGGAAACCCATGACTTACTACCCCACAGTATTCTTTAATAATACCCCACTCATTCCTGTCGAACAGATCTGTTACTTAAGACTACCTCTGGACAAACGACTGACATGGAATCCTCATACAAGACTGAAGAGAGGACTGCTCGTCGATTCCGACTATTACAACATTTACTAGACAAACTGTCTAAACTTCCAATCCATTAAAAAAGACTGATCTACTTGACTAACATATGATAAGACCTATCTGGACATACGGAGTTGTTTAGTTGAGCTTTGGGGTTCCACTAAACCATTGAATTCCTCTCGTATCCAATCCTTATAGTCCAAAATCCTTAATGCTTCTTTCTTTGTCACAAATCATCCACAATATCTCTTCTCTCCCCAGTCTGTCTAGAGATTTTCACATATTTCGTCTTTTCATTATTTATAATAAGTCCTAAATCCTGTGCTGCTCTCTTGAATTCTTCTACAGCACCGGCCAGTGCTGTTTTGGTTCTCCCAGTAATGACTACATCATCCGCATAAGCAATATGTTGTGTGAGCCTGTTGTAAATGGTGCCACCCGTACATGTTATACCCCTACCCTTATTACAATAAATTCAGTTTGTATATCTTGTATTTAGCCCTGATCAAACCCTGAAGACTGGGGCGAAACATTGAAGCATAATAAATAGTCTGGTACTATTTGAGTTTTTTTTTTTTTTTTATTTATTTTCAAATCCTCTTTATTTATATATAATTACAATTACAAATATACGATAATACATAGTATATATACAAATTGCATACTGCCTTTGTTTGCCGTATGGCAGTATAAGATGAGTTACAGGGTCCGCTGAAGGTATTTGAGTTTTGACCACCACTCCCTCTTTTTATGCAACGGTTGTATAGAAACACCACGAGAACGGAAATTTTATATGCTACGTTTAACTTTACCATATAACTATTATTGTAATATATGATTTAGCCGAATTTATTTATTTTATATATGTATGTATATATACATAAACTATATTGTGTATGCTAGTGTACAACTGTACAACAGAAGAACGAAATACTTTGAACTCTTGTAACAACATCAATAATTGTTTATCATAAAAAATCGATTAGGACACGTTAGTACAGAATACGTTAGGCGTATCGTATGTAACCTTGTGTTCGTATCACTATTACGTAAACTTATTATGACTGATCCATAACACCGCAATCGTTCTTGAGATCCTTGATTGTGAAATTTTTACTTACAGATTCGGTAGATGCTCTGCATTAATTAGAGATTAATAAGTGACAACTTAAAATAAGCATATTAGAACCCTACGGGTGTAATCTTATCCATGGTGAAATATTTAGAATAATCCTTTGAGGCCTAGTTATAAATTATTTATTGACAGTAATCATCCAGTGGGGGCTTAGTGTGGCTTAGCGTAACTGATCTAATGAACAGGTGAAATTCTCATCAATTTATACGTTTTAATTTTAGGGTCCACTTTTCCTAAATCTGTCAAGATTTTTAACAGACTGAATACCAGCTAAAAAGGTAGTCGCTCTTTTTTTTGGAAAAAACAAAACAAACCCACAATTTACAATGCTCCCCATTACCTACTCATTTCTAGTACATAGTATTAGTTGTATCACAGCAACATAGAACACACTGAAATAGACAATAGATAGTAAGCAATGTTCATAGTTATTAATCTTAAATTATACTCTATTCATTAGAGTTATGTAATAATTATTTAAAGAAATTCATTGTTTTAAAAAATTGTTTGTTTTTATTGTAAAGCATGACTAGGTAAAAAATTCAAAGTTGCAAAACGTCGCTACAATGAAATTATATTATTGATTTATCCTGAAGATCCAAAAAAATATAAATTATTAATAGCCAAGAAAATAAGTTATCAATATATATATATATATAATTTGAATTTATATTGGCCGATAAATAAGGAATAAAAATTACAATTATTCTAAATATATATTATTTTATTCTACTTTTATTTCAAGAAATTTTATAAAAGAAACATATATATTTTTAAATTTATTTATTGTTATTTACAACTGTATAAAAATATATACAACAAGTAAAATTGCTGTAGGTGATAAAATAACATGATACAAACATGTGGAGAATCTGCCCATTGACAAAACTCCAATAACATTTCTATAGGTGAAGACCTGGATGCCATCTTCTTTTCAGACGCCTAGGAGGATTATGAATGAGCCAGGTTAGAAACAAGGTTTGTGTGGTTAGGAAGTTTATTATAGAAGGATTACTATCTGTTTCTGGGCAACTCGGAAACATATAGAACATTGAGGTCTTGATGGATGACTTGATTTGTGAAAAAAGTAAGGAGCATTAAGGATTTTGGACTGCAAGGATTGGATTCGGGAGGAATTCGATGGTTTAGTGGAGCTCCAAAGCTTAACTCCATGGATGTTTAGACCGTAATAGTCGATTCAGCAGTTTCCTGTATTTTTAGTCTTGTGTGAAGATTCCATAAGAAACATATTGAAATAATTTCTCGTTCATCTATTTTACTCTTATGTTTTTTGTGGTCCATGCTTTTGATGATGACACCTTTAAATGCCAACGGCTATTTGTTATCAGGTGTTTATAATTAAATTGAATATTTACTTGCAATGTATAACAATGAATGGAATAACTTCAGTTAATTGTATATATATATATATATATAGGATTTTTTTAACCCCCTTCCTTGTAATTTCGGACATTAGGGGGGTTATCTAGAGGTAATTAACCCGTACATGGTGGGAAGGGGGGGAGTCGAGTTTTCAACTCTACAAAAAGAAAGTCAACCCTCCAGACCGGATTTGAATCTGCACCACTGCAATTACGAGGCAGTCACTTAACTCCCTCAGCTACAAACGGTCTGTACATGAAGTATACATACAATATATAACGGGACAATCTGTGGAAGAGAGAGGTCGTATATAAGACTGGGCTCCGTTTAATGGTCTCTGTTACTACTCCCTGCGGAGTCAGTTTTTTATACTGACCAATACAGCTGCTCTTAAGTCATAGCATGCATTTCTCTAAGTAGCTTCGCTGTTATAAACTTTCCATGCTATAACTTTATAACAGTTCCGGATTCCTAAGATATAGAATGTAAATATTTTGAACTCAGGCATTGTAAAAATTATCAAAACTTGATCCTCTAACAAAAATAAATAAGATAAAAAATCCTAGTAGTGAATATGCATCGTTAGTTTTAGTAAGAATTGTAACAAATGTTCAAGAAGGAATATTGATTGAGATAAGTGAATTCAAAAAATGACTTTTGAGAAAATTATTAATTGACTAATTATAATTCTGAGAGCATTCAGGCTTCATACTAATTTAAAACCACTTCCATTTCTTTTGCACCTTTTCTAGCGATTGTAATACAACTATACATCAAATATCCACTAAAATACATTATCAATTTTATGTCTGATAAACCAATGTTTTAGGCCGATGAAAATCCTTGTGGAAAATCCATTCCCTGTGTAGGATAAGATTTGGCAGAGGAAATCCCGAAGAAAATCCTGGAGGCTTTTTCTTCTAGGATTTCTTGTACGTGTATAGAATCATTATAGGAAATGAAATGAGCTAGTTTGAAGATTAAGTTCATCATATTTTAATATCCTAATATTAATATTAATATATTAATTAATATAGTATCTAATAATTATTAATATAGTATTTTATATTCTCGCTACATTTCTAATAAGTTTAATTTAAATTACTTAATTCACGAATATAATGATTTAAATCTTGAAAGTGTATATGTATATATTTTTCTCTTATCTAGTTAGCCCTATATCATTTATAATGTTATAACATGTAAATACAAAAAAAAATTAGACTTAATAATTTTTACATATATTACCTAATGAAATACTGCAAAACTGGACAAAAAAATGAAAAGTGATAAAAATTAAAATTAAATAAACGAATATGTAAAAGTAAAATAAGTAAAGAGATTTCGTAGTGTAAAAGAAATCTCGAGGAAATATAATGTTAAAATAAAACATATGAACAATCTTTAAACTAATAAAAACAACAGGATTCACAATGGTTCAAGTAAATAACAGCAAATAAGAGAAACGTAAGAAAAAAAATTTATATCTATGTATGTATATGGGGGAGGAGTGAGTCAACTCTGTGGGTTCATGAGTCCCCTAGCTAAATAACCTTCTCGCATAACTATTGTTCAAAAAACAGTAGTTCCGAACAAAGTAAATAAAGTATCTAGAAAATAATTATAACAAAAAAAATATTGATAACACATATAGAAAAAATACCTCGATAGATAATAGTCTCATATTTCAGCATCAGAATATAATGGAGATGCAAATATTTCGCTCTTAAAATCTCTCGTTTATTTTTTTTTTTTTAAATTGAGAGGAAAAGATAATCCAACAGTTAAGATCCCAGCTCAGTGTAATCTAATTTGAAATTTTAATACCTCGTAGGCCTTGAAGTCTTAGGATCATTTTTGATGGACACTTTTATGCCCCCGGTTCTCAAAAGGGAATGTCTAAAAGACTGGTGATTCTCAGGGGAGTAAATCCTTCCTTTAAAACGTTTAATTTCATTTAAGACGAACAAAAAAGAGGGCTTTGAGTCTTTACCCATTTCGATAAACAGTTTTTTGTTGATTCTATATAGAAAAAACAATTGAGGTATATCCAATGGGCTATAGAATCTAAGAAAAAACAGCCCTGAAACAACTTCATTTTTTATCTCGATGCGGATATATATATTCATACGATCGTCCCCCCCCCCTCTCACTCCACTTCTATATGCCTATATGCTTCCGATTTTCTGTCAATGTCTCTAAAACTATTAACTTGAACAGGTGGGTGGTCCTGATTTATTTTTTACTCATTTATTACTATTATTAATTTTCTTTTTATTTATTCTTGATTTATTTATCCTTTAACCTCTACCTTTATTTAATCTCAACTTTCTTTATTTTTCGTTGATAAATTTTATTTTCTCATATCTACCATTCCGTTCTTGAGTGTTTGAGTCTCCTGTACATTTTAAACTTTATTTCTACATTTTAAACATTTGGGTACTTTTTTTTTATTGTTATCATTGTTTATTTTGTAATTATACTATTTTATTCCTTCTTCTCTTTTATTTGTATTTAATTCTATTTCACTTATTTTTACATAATTCAAACCCTGCCTTAATTTACCTTTTTGTTTATTATTATCTTACTTTGTCAAATTTTTTTGTATCTCTTTAGCCCTGATGAAGCTCTACAAAGCGGGGCGAAACGTCATAAAATAAATAGTTGTTTACTATTTTTGTTCTCTTTTGACCACAACTCTGTCCATCTTTTTCATAATTAAAAAAAAAAAAATAATTTACTAACTGTTCTTAGTTGGTGTAAATTGTCTATTTTCATTAATGATGATGGCTGATTTCCAGTCAGTACGCTGAAAAAAATTTATGTATAAATTATCTTTAACATAATATATACATATATATTACTGTTAAAAATGTAAAACGCATGGAAAAAAATTATTGTGTCGTAGTATTCACCCGGTTTATTTCCTTGTTCCGAGTACAATGAATTGCAGCTTAATTGTCTATTGCCTCTTTATTTACAATAATTTATTCATTATAATAACGTATTATTGTACAGGGTTTCTAAAAATCATATTTGTCCCTTGTTATAACACAGCAAGATGAAATGAAACCAACAGTTAGTGCGGTACCCGCACGTATACAGAGAAAGAGTGTCATTATTATAATAGAATTTTACCTGCATATATATAATAAAATATGCTTTTGAATAATGTTTCTGGATTATTTCATAAAATACAACAACAAAAATTTACCTGGCCGGTTTAAACAAAATATATTTGGCAGATCGCTATAAATTTCTATTAAGGGTGTTAGAGGACGCTAAAACGAATCTAACTTACTTTTTCTGAAAGACAATTTTTTTTGACAAACTTTGCAGAAAACAAATTTTAGTTTTTTCTTAGTTAAATTTTGTTTACATTTTTACTCATTAAATACAATTTATAATATTTCTTTGCTATACTGCATCTGAGAATTACCACAGAATATTTCGATGAAATAGTTTGCTCACAGATTTTAAAGACTTATTATTATAGATGTGCAACTTGCTTTCTTTACTAAAGCATCTTGAAAGAAAAAATAAATTACATGCATGCAAGTATAATTCTTCCAGTGATTAATATTTTTCCACCTCCCGTTGTTGCCCAAATACCTCTTAAGGGAGTTTGTTTGTGTTGTTGTTTAAATGCGTAAAACCTTTAGGTTATCAACACCTATGATATGTTATGATTAAGTTACAAACACATACCCACACACAATAATTAATAAATTAAAAAAATTAAAATCGAAGATGAGTTATAATTTAGAAAGTGGGCGTGCTTTTAAAAAATTATACACTAAAAATTTATTCACAAACTTTAGCTTCCTCATCTGTGAGAGCTTCTGATAAATATTGGGGCAGTCCTATCCTGTTTATTGTTGAAAAATGGTGAGAACATTCTTCAAACATATGTTTAATTGCAAGAAAAGACTGACAATACTAGCACGTTAGAGGTGGCAGTTTTCTGATCAAGTGAGAGTGCGTGAGAAGAGCATAACCTATTCTCAAGCGGGTTAGAGCAACTTCCTTCCTGCGGCTGTTGCGGTAGGATGTCGACCATAGTTTTACTCTTTTAATTCCTTTTAATTTACTCGAAGAAATTTCATCAGGAGGTTTGTTTCATTTCCTCTTGACCTGAGTTATACCGAGGTTTTTTTATGTAAGTACAATGGGTATTGTAATTCTTGGGAACTCCATGTACAAATATGTAATTCAATCAATAAATTACTGTAAATAAATGTAAACTAGCGGGTGAACATTTGCATACGTCAAGAATTTTACATTAAAACTTAAGAAAATAACAAGCTGTTCCTAACTGATAAGCCTGTTGCTACCGGCCGGATTTTTTTTTCGAAAAAGAAATTTACCGTGTGCAAGGTCTATAGTTTAACAACCAGAAGTGCTCTTATTGTGTGAGATCAATATTCAAATAAATTTCAAAACTCAGTCTTAATTTTGGAGATAATAAAACATTACTATGAAGGACGTTATTTTATTAATTACTCTTGACGTAGAGGAAAGGCCGATGATAAATTATTACAGATATCATAGAAGTTTAAAGGTGGGGAGTTGGGACATGGGTTCTCCATTACTTGATGAGCCCAGACAATCTCAAAAGGGGTTAAGTTAATACCATGAGCGGTGCTCTGCCATTACCTTTAACGATCACTCTACTCCCTACCAGTTCAACCTCCTTCTTGTCTTCTTGTCCCACCAGACTTCAAGAGTTTCCAGGATATTGCAAAAAAAAAAAAAAGAAGAAGTAGAAAAGTGTGATCCTGCTATGAGAACTACAGAAAAGATATTTTCAATACCGTAAAAGAGAGTTAATTTGCACCATTTGCGTTTATAAGCCTCTCATAGAGCTCAGATGAAGTCTGTTATATTAGTTTAATTTATTTAAATACACTAATTTTTAAAATATATTTATTGAAAATTCCAGGGAATTCTTAGAAAGTGCACTTTAATTCTGCCTCTATTAAAGAGAGGAACCACTAAAATATATAATGTAGAAAGATATTTCAGGAGGCGGTCTAGAAAAGTAGAGAATAGTAACAAATAAAATATTTTTTAATAATAATATTTATCGGTAACCAATGTTTAGCCTAACCTTGTGGGGCTGAGTATAAGATGATTCAGAATGAAACTTAAAAACATATAAGAAAAAAAAGTCTGTCATGTAAACAGATCGATAAAAGTTTCTTCATCATTTTTACTGTTTAGGTAAGTACATAATTCTCTATGTTTCAAGGATAAGAATAAATATATCTTTTTGTTCCATGAAAAAGTTTTTAGTGATCACCGTGCAATATTTTATTTTACATATAAGGCTTAATAAATTGGCGTGCAAAGTAAAAGACTTGAAATTTATTTTTTTTACATTAAAAAAATACATCTGAACTACAGAATACATTTAATAACTACGGTATACAATTTGTATAATGGGGTTGGTCCGTCATTAGGCGAACAGAAGGTACACCTGAAGTTATTATTTATGTATTTATTTTTAATTATTTTAGTTTGTCTTTTGAGAATCACAATTGTCTGGAATTATCAGATTAATCTTTTTTATAATTTATACTAAAAGATATTCCATGGTTATATTAACAAAGGCTTCATTATTTAACTTAACTAAATTAATTATTTAATAAATGGTTCATATATTTTAATGACAAGATAGTTGACCGTAGATAATATATATGAGGAGAAGATGGTTGGAGGAGCGGTCAGAGAATAGCACAAATAAGTTTAAACAACTTATCTTCTCATATTGCTATGTATACTGTCGTTCGGGATGCCAGGATAATCCCTGAAGGCAATTATCCAAAAATAAATTCGTTAATTAATTTATATT
Source organism: Halyomorpha halys (assembly GCF_000696795.3). Lineage (NCBI taxonomy): Eukaryota > Metazoa > Arthropoda > Insecta > Hemiptera > Pentatomidae > Halyomorpha > Halyomorpha halys. Next base: position 593,141 of record NW_027105168.1, on the reverse strand, counting down.
AAGTCCTGCAAAACTATTATTATTATTGAATTCCTTCCCGACGGAATTTTTTCGTTTACCAGTTTACCAACTAAATATCTTTATATTTATAGAAATTTGTTACCATTAAAAATATATAATATAGTGAGAGATGGTATCGGATAATATAATAGTATATAAACTATATCAAGGAAAATGTATTTGTTAACATTTGATTGCACTAAAATGAAATTATAAAATGATCTAATGATTCAGATAAAAGGTTTGCCATAAAATATTGTCACATTACAAATTATTACCTAATGACTGATGAGTTGGGTGTTGCATGCTGATGTGTGTAGTAACCGTGGTGTCGTCTTAGGCGTGGATGTCGCATTGTCCCTAAGAGATGGCGTTCCAGGTTTAATAAGCCCTTCTTCTCTTCGACGAGCATCCTCTTCTTCCTTCGGCCTGATTTCTTCTGTATTCCGAGTTCTGTATCTGCTTCTCTGCTGACCAATTCCCCTCTCCTTCGTAGAGGCGTTACCTTTTCAGAATCTTATTTCTCATTGGCTATCATTAACCACGCCCAAGAAGAATACATAAGAAGGGACTACAAGTGTTTGGTGCATATGTTTTGTATTAACTAGATGGATAATGATTTGTCCCTTTAGCATCTTGTACCATATAAGTGGCTAAATCATACAAAGCCATTTGTCATTTAGTTTTTGACGGAATTGTTAAAACACCGCTACATAGCAATATAATATTTTATATTTCTGTGACATTATTTCAATTCTGTTGAAAGGTATAATACATTCAACAGGTTATTAAGATAGAGGCAAATTAAATTAACCATTTAGTGTAAATAATTAATTTATACTACTCTATTTTTAATTAGATATAATTTAATTGAAGAACAATATGATAATAAAAATAAAGAATGTTGTGATAATGTAGTTAGTAATAATTAGTAATATAATTACTAATTGAATATCATCTGCAACATAATGTATTTCCATAATGCATTACTAATGTATTTTCATTAGTATAAGTACTCGTACCTACCTACACCTTGATCCAGATAATTAGTGTTGAATACAGAGTGCAGCCGGATTCAAGTGAGCTCTGAAGTTTTTACTATTAGAACTGGACTCTAACGAATTGCAGTTCGACCTAGTTCTGCAATAGTCAGTAGCTGGGACAGTCCTTCCGGCATGCAACAGTTCCGCTGATCCCCTCGTTTTTAGTTCTTTCTTGTAGCATCCGAGTGCAATTATCCCAAATTACTAACGATGGTCGATTACAAGAAGGTCAATGCCGGTAACTATTGAATTAGTATTCTCGAAGGGCTTCGCTACTTAGTTAACTCGAACAATTAGGAAGGCAAAAAGTTTTTAATATCACTTTGATGGTGTGACATTCATGCAACATCAGTGTAATTTATTATATTAAAATCCGGTGTGATAAGCGCATTTCGCAACTTTTAGGTATCACCAAGCTATGAAATAAATGTCTGCTGAAGTTAGGTCATCGAAATAAAATTTTCCTTATTATATATTTTAGATACATAGAAGGTGAAAGTTATAATGAAGGACGTGGTAGGTGAGCGCATTGGGGCAAAGGTCTCAGGGTGCTAGTTTCAGAGGGTTGTGGGTTCGATTCCAACCTGGATGAGTCACTATTTTTTTTGTGGTGGCCCCAAAAAATAAATCTTGTCATTCCCATTCTGAGACTGCATAGATCAGAGTGGGAAGGGGGAGCGTCAGTAGCTCAGGGAGTTGAGGCGGAGGACTTCGCAACCAGGAAAATGCAGTGGCACCGGTTCGAATCCAACCCGGGGGATCGACTTCTATTTCTGTGGAAGCCCTACAAGAGAGAAAAGAGAACAAAAAAGAAGATACAATTGGTATCGTCATAACAAAAATCGAAACATAAAACAAGTATTTACAAATTCAGTTTATTTATACATTTTTTGTCATCCAACATTGTATAACATTACATGTATTAAATTTTATAAAATCCACCAACCGTATATTGTACATCATTGTTCGTTTTTCGAGAAAAAAAAAAAATTCCAACTTGAGAAAATAATGCTCCTGTTTAATTTTTTAAATATTTAAGTACTCTCTATTTGTACCAACAATTGTAGACGGTTACTTATTTCACGGAAAATAATAGAGATACTTTAAAGGAAGTTATTTTGAAAATTTGGCATTTAAGCTCAATCTTAATAAAATATTTCAAAAAGGATAATATATATCTAATTTTAAATATGATGTAATATTATATTGATATAAAAAATTTAATCATGATCGTTAGAGCAGTTTTGAGAAAATAGCATAAAAATTTAAAATCAGTGATATTAAAATGACACTTCTAATAAATATATTTTAGCAAAATGATGATTTAATATCCCAGAGATATACCTAACAACCTTAAATACGTATTGTCAATTTCGTGCAAGTTTCAATTCCAGAGCTAGGCTTACATTCTCTGATTATTTTACAAAAATTGAATTTTTTGAATCCAAGGGAGCTTAAAATGGGAATTTTCGTTGAATGCAAGAATTCAAAATCAAATTTTATACACTTTAACAAAAAAAAAATTAAATCTGTTCCAGCTACAACTCATGAAGGGTCAGTAGTACAGTTCGTTGTGTGGAAGTACTGTAACTAAACCAACGGTTGTGCAAGGGGTGATTTGGTCAGAATCATACTCCACCGTCTGATATTTACTCAATTAAGGGTGCCCACTTCATAAGGCTGAGTGGACACCGGAGGGCTGACCGTGAAACAGAAAATAATTATTTGCCACAGCCGGATTCGAATTCGAGTCCTTGGAGTGAGTATCACAATGCCTTACCACTGAGCCACCCGCTCCTAACTTTATTTAGATAAAATGTACAGTGGATATACCAGGAAGAATCTTTGATAAAGGTTTAAGGCTAAATATCAGGAGTAATGTTTTATTATTCAAAGTATTGTCATATAGTTTATTGTGTATGTGAAAAATTATTGAAATAAATTCAACATCACAGGTGGATGCTAGCTTGGTATCAGGTTCTGAATTAAATAAGAATAGAAGAAAATGGTTAGGATCAGAAAGTGCAATAATTTAAAAGATTTAGAAATAAATTGAAAAGAACGAGATAGCTTAGTGAATAGAGCTCAGAGCTCTTAACTCAGATTCCTGGCTCAAGCCCGGTTGTGGTAGAATTTATTTTTTGTTTTATCAGGCCTGGATCGATTCTAGAATAGAGGAAAATACCTTTCTATAAAACAGGTACCAAATCCTTCGTGACGATCGCGCGAAATACGTTTTGATTTCTACTTAGGGCGTGAAAGAAAAATTTTTCTTTCATTTAAACTAATTTTTTTTCATTTTCATAGAATATACAAGATCTTATATAGGAAAATTTGTATTACAAAATTGTTCGTCTTTCGGTTTGGCTCTATTTTTAATATATTTTCCAGATGAAATCATTTTTTTATTTAATAGTTTATATTATATTTTTTTCTTATTAACTCCTAATAGAATAAATAATCCTTTCGTTGCGACTAAAATCCTCTTTGTTTTGCTGACTCCCACACCCACGCTGAGAGTCCAGACAACGACAGACAATGTCAACCGGATGGTAACTCGACATACTTATATTATGAAGCAATAACGTTTCACTTTATAGTTTTTTATTATCAAACTACAAATTATAATAAAAATTTAAAAGATTTTCGCCTGTATATTAGATGATTTTAAAAAAGTTAATTAAATAGGCTAACACAAGGCTCTACTATTGATTAAACCATATTCCTCGTTACTTCGCATAATTAACCAGTGCAATTAATTAGCAACTGTCCCAATCTGAAGATCTTAATTAACTGCAACTATTAAAATAACTAAAAGCTATCATCTTAACAAAAAATTTATTAATTAAAAAGTTAGTTAATTAATTGTTAATCATAAAGGTAATCAAATAAAAAAAAGCTAATACCCAAATAATTGTATAAATGTATACGTATACATTACATGGGTAACTCAACAGCGGTACTTAGAGGATATTCTGAGTTAAAGATTTTGAAAAGACAACTTTTTCGGTAGATATTTTTTCGAAATAATTATTAAATAAATTAAAAATTATAGACCTATTGTATTAGGAGTTAATTTCGGCTTATACCCTAAGATAAGGAGAGCGAGGTAGCTGAGTAAGTAAGGCGCTGCGCTATTAACTCTAAGGACCCAGGTTTCAATTCGTGTGAGGTAAATAACTAATTATTCTATTACAGTAGCTATTAGTCAACCCTGTGGGTTCTTTTATAAACCGTATCATTAGTAAAAGAAAAATCTAGCAGTTGAGCGTGATCATGTACAAATCACCTCCTTACACAAACGTTGTTTAAGAAATAGTACTTTCTCACAAATTACTGAATCCATGAAGGGTGTTGTGATAAAGATTTTTATTTTTATATACCCTATGGTTGTATCTCAACCTCGTTTATAGAGTATGTGTGAGTGTAACTTAAGGGTCACTATACGCAAATAAAAGAACTCCACTAAATGTATCAAAAAAACTGTAGTTTATGAGAATCTATTATTAAAAATAACCTATGTTGATTATCTTGTGCGTTCTAACAATTCCAACCGAGAAATGAAAAAAAAAAAAAGAAGAAGAAAGTTTTACAGGAGGGAGGGACAAGTTACAAGAACTTGGCAACACGCCATGTCCGCCCGTGCTTTTCGTTAAGGAAATGCGGGCCGAGCATTGTTGTAACTAAATATTGTTATATTATAAGAAAAAGGTCAATATCATTTTTGTAATTCTCAATATGACGACTAATGTTTAAACTTATAAATCGGGAAATTTGACTAACGTTGCTATTTCAAACAAAAATGCTAATCAATTTTGTACTTTATACAGATCAGCAAAGCAATGTTATTAAGATTATCTACGATATTAGTGAAAACTAAATCAAATGTTAAACTAAAAATAAAATTGTCGGGACGCGGTTAAATAAAAACTCAAATAGTGATTAAACTATTTATATTTGTATACGTTTCGCGCCACGTTCCAAGACTTCATCGGGGCTAAAAAAAAAAAATACAAGAGAGAAAAATGCTTATTCATCCATGCTGCCCAAATACATCGGGTTGCTACCATTACACAGCATACTAATCAATCCATGATCGGACATGTATAAATTACATATTTTTATATGATGTAATAAAAAAGAAAGAAAACATTTTTTTTTCTACAGTTTTCTTTACAATCAATTCCAGTCAACACACTAAATACAAATATTTCAATTTATTCCTTTTTTCTTTCCCTTTCTTGTCTCTCCCATTATACAATTTATATTTCATTTGATTGACAAATTCCCCGAATTCCCCTTTCAGATTTTCCCCAGCGACCCGATAACAAATTCACTATTAGACAGCCCTGTGAGATCAAACCAGAGAAATAATAGTCACTGCAGTAGATCAGTTTACAGTAAAATAAACAAATAAATACATTTTACCAAAACAAAACTAATACATAGATTTATAGGAAAATATAATAAAAAGTTGATTAGAAGAAATACTTGACTGGATAAATAAGTTTAAAAATAATAATAAAATAATTCAATGAATAAATAAGTTAAAACATATAAATAAAAATACAAATACAAAAAGTTAAAACATATACAAATAAAAAGAGATACTTTATTTAAGTGTTTGTATCTTTTTTAGCCCTGATGAAGCCCTGCAACGTGGGTCGAAACGTTGGCTCAATATAAATAATTTAATCACTATTTGAGTTTTTATTTGACCGCACCCGGAGCATCTTCCTTATAAAATAGTAAATATATCTGTACTATAAAAACTTTTTTTCAAGCAAATATTTGTTTTTGTTTCACTATTAATGTTTTCCTTTGAACCTAAAAAGTTAATTAAATTTTAAATATTACAAAAAGGAATTCGTAAGGCTGGTTCAAAGAACATGTATAGAGGAAATCTTTTTAAACAACAAATTAAAAGCAGAATAATTCGAAATCCTTCAGAATAGGCTATAAAAATAAAACCCGAACAAACGTTCAGCCATCTGTTCCTGACATGTCGAGTACTTTATAAATGAAAATAGAGTGATCTTGATATTTCATAAACTTTAAATTATTCGAATCTCATAATATACACCCAAACTTAGTAAATATGTAAATTAATGTCTATTTATAGGTACAGTTTAAAAATATATGACTATTATAAGGCCTATCTGGACATACGGAGTTGAGCTTTGGGGCTCCACTAAACCATCAAATTCCTCCAGAATCCAAAATCCTTAATGCTC
>NW_027105168.1:579809-586479 GCF_000696795.3 Halyomorpha halys | reverse complement strand
ATATGATTTCCTTTTTATTACAAGAAAATTCGATATCACAAAAACAATAAACTGCTTGGCTTTGGCGATCGTGAAGAATAACCCCAAAATCACCATCCATTTCCCCATGCTACAAGTATACCATTACTGGAGCCAACGTTTGTCAAACCTGGTCTATACTAAGTGATGAATCGTTCAGATATTTCTTCAGGGCCTGTGTTGGTTAACTTTATCCTTTACGCATTACTTTTTTTGGATTTCTTATAAAAAATAAATAAACTTGTACAGTTACGATCAATAAAGAGACTTGAGCTCAATAATTAGTTAAGAAATACCGTTTATGCAATTAGGAATTCTTACTGGTTAATAATTAGGAATTACTGTTGAGGGTTACACTATCATCAACAACCACACACACACTTATATGTTATTATATTTATATTATTATCCTTCCTAAGCCTTTCAACCTTACACGCATATCTTATTCACCGCAAAGTTGTCATCTAAATTATATTTACCGGATGCAGTTCCCACAATTTTTTCTATAACCGTTAAATACCATACTAAATAGAATTTGAAACCTACATGAGAAAAAAAAAACCTAGGCACGAGATTGAAAAACATTTAAAAAAATGACTAAGCCATCGGATTTTAAGTGTCTAATATTGTTTAACCTCCCAACTTTGACATCAATTTTATATTCATCGAAAAGTTGTTTATACTGTTGGAATGTTTATGAAATGCAGCAATATTTGCTGATCATGAACTGCTTTGTAAGATTTATCTTTGAGTTCACTAGGCGCTCTCAAGTCTGCCGCTGGTATTCCGAGTTGAAGTGGCTCTATCCAACCTCCCGAAGGCAATAACTCCTTGGTGTTTTCCTATTCCAAGTTCTTAACATCAAAAAACCTACCTCTATCCTAGATCTCCTCACTTTTCGTTCATCCATCCACTCATTAAACATCAGATCCCATCCGAATGATTTATATATGCCCTCCTATAGAACCTCCTTCTTTAGCAAATCCTTCGTCATACGTGCAACCTCCCTCTGGAATTCTCTTCCCATCTCCATTCGCCAGTCCTCATCCATTCTCTCCTTTAAACAACACCTATTCCTTCATTTATTTAATAACCAAACCTCCACATCTTTGAAATCAAATAAATAGGCAGGTATTGATTAACATTATAAACAGTAGTAAAGCCAATATACCAACGTAATTTCATTTTACTATCTGAAAATTTGTAAAAGCTCGCCAAATAAAAATCTCACTATATGAACCATGTATTTATTCTTAGGGGACATATGTCCCAGAATAAAGTTATTTTTTTATTTCAATATTTTGGGAAAACCCGAGGTGGTAACTCGAAAATCTGTTGTGTAGATTCTACTGTTTATTTCGGGAAATTATACATTTTGACTTTTATACTATTGCTTACTAATTAATTTTATGCTCTGATTGCCGAACTAATTAATATATTCCTGTAAGTCAGTTGGTATATGAGTAAAAATCCTCCTTATATTCCGAAAATGGTCACAAAAATTGAGAAATTTGAATTTGTATTTGGAATAAAGTAGTTTTCGGGGAGAAAACATAAAAAAATTCAAAATTAAATTATTTAATTAGGTCAGCAACCCTTTCCTGAATTAATGACACTTATTCCTAAAAACAGGGTTTTCATAAAATACACTCATCATTAAATTATCAAATATTCGAAAAAATAGTGAATCATTTGTTGGAGAAAAAAAACAGTCGAAAGTGTAAATAAAAATATTTAATGTTAACTGTGTCAGAGAGACTGTGGAATGAATTTATGGCTTCTGAAACCCTTGGACCGCATCCTATTAGCAACAATTCTTTTAAGAAGCAACCAACTTCTTCCCTAAATCTCTCCCGCTATTGTAAACTCTTAAACTTTTTCAATCCCTCTCAATATATACATATATTTTGATTTAGACTGTTATTTTTTTTTCTTTATTTTTTCTCGTAAGATAAAGATAAAATCCATGAATATAATATTATAAATATAGATTACAATAAATATTAAAATAATATGCCTGTGATCAGTATTATAAATTTTCTGTTAATAAATTAGATTAAATGTTGCTTTGTTAATCCATTCAGGAGTATCGAGACGCTCTGAACCTGAAGCGCCGTAAATTAATCTAAATTTCACAGTGCCAGTAATACCTTGACTGATATTAATGCAACAACCGATCAAAGATATTTAGGAGCGTCTTGAAATGTCCCTTATTACAAGATTAATATGGTTGAGTGACTGTGAAATTGCATTCGATTCATACTACTGTCTCTGAACAATATGAAATCATTTTCCATGAAAATAAAAATAAGAAACTAACTATCTAAAAAATATTTACATGAGTGGTGGTACAGAAAAACTGCACTAAAAGAGGTTCTTATGTATATATATATTATATTGATTAAATCAATATAAAATATATTGATTTAATCAAGGATAAAAGTTTTTCCTTCCAAAACAAAATGTTGGAATAAATGTAAACTTGAACCATTCTAGAGAAAATCCTCCATTTAACATACAATTAAAATATTAGAGATTTTTAGATCTTTGAAAATTAATCTTAATAAATAAAGATATACACAGTAAATAAAACAATAGTAATTATGATATTTCACTTTTACTATAGAATAATAAAGGATATTTTGAGATAACTACTAATGAATAATAAAGTTTACACTAATTGCATATTTATATTTTTTTTTATTCCTTTGTTTATTTTTTTGCTTACATGAATTGATTCCGCTTTTTCTATAACTAGTTTTTTTGTTTTTCTTTAATTTGTTTAATTAAATCTATAATAGAATAATAAATTGAACCAAATAATGTTAGCAAATAGAAATTTTAAATTAAAAAAAAAAAATTAAATAAAAATGAATGAATTATTACCTCTATTGTGAATTGATGATTAGTGAATAATGAATTATTTTAGTAATATTAATTTTTTAACATAACACTAACATTCGTTGATTTATTGCCTAGCAGTAAAAGAAACAATTATAATTCTAATATTTCATTTTTATTGTATATAATTAATGATTATTTTGAGGTAACGATTAATAAATAATAAAGTTTCTTGATTTTCTTCTAATTTATTATTACTTCATTTTTCTTTCTTTCTCTCGTGGATTGATTTCACTTTCTCTTTGATTATTTAATTTCTATTTGTTTGTTCTCCTTTCATTTTTTTTTAAACAAAATCTATACCAGATTAATAAATAATACAAAGTAATATCAGAAAAAAGAACTTTTAATTAATAAAACAATAAAAATATAAGAAATGGATTTTCTCTATCGTAAATTGATGATTAATCAACGAGGAATTATTTTACTAACATTAATTGATAAACAAAACACTAATATATTTTTAGATTTTTATCTACGAGTAAATGAAACATTAGTACCTAATTCTAATATTGCATTTTTATTATATATTATTAATGACTATTTTGATGTAATGATTAATGAATAATAAAGTTTACATTATTTCGGATTTTTATTTATTGTCTTTGTTTTCTACTGATATTTTATTATTTCATTTCTTTTAATAAAATCTATACAAGATTAATAAATTATGCAAAGTAATATCAGCAAATTGAAATTTTCAATTTAATTTTTTGTTAGTAAAAATACATAAGCAATCTTTTTTTTTTGTGAATAATAACTAACAATTTTCGTATTCATATATATTATTTTTTCAATCTAGCATTCTATTTAATTAATCAATTTAATTAAAAATAGAGCTTCGTTTGAGGGCAATAAATTTAATAACAGTTCATTTGAAACTTGTTGATTAATCGGTCTAAAATAAATAACATATTAAATTTTTTTTAAAATAATATAATATAATTGAACGGTCATGTAGTTAAATAATGTCAACAAACCCCTTATTTATTTTAGTTTATTTACTTATTTAGCTAGTTTATAGTCTGGAAACATATAGAGGGGGTTGAGTCTATAAGTAAAAAAAAAATAAATAAAATATAAGAAAAACAAACATAAAAGAAAAATACAAAAAATCTTATTGTACAAAAGAAAAAAAATACTAACTAAAATATAACAAGCTAAATAGTATAAGGTTTAAATAAAATATAATTAACTAAAAATACAATCTATAAAAATGGTTTTAGATAAAAATTAAGATATATAAAAAATATTAAAAAACTTATGTTAAATGTTAATTAAACATTATTACCGCTAACCCGAAGATTCAATAGTCTCTATAGTTTTATACAGCTGTAATGATCTATAATTTCAGAAATAAATAAATTGTACAATTATCATCATAAACAAACACCACATCCATATCAGAAGGCCAAATACATTGAATAAAGAGAAATTCTAACACTCCAATGTAAATACTTATCTGATAAAATAGTGTCTATTATAAACTTGATAGAACTACAACTTGTAAGGCCACTACAAACAAAAGAGAGAACTTGGCTTGTACAGAAACATAATTCTAAAGTGCTCGTGACAACAGTTCTAATTAGTAAAAAGCGATGTCGAGTTTCAAGTCCAGTGCAAGCTCATTAACTGCCATGCATAATAGAATAAGGGAGAAAACGACAGACCGAAATTAAAATAAATACAAAACTAGCGATAATTGTTCGCTTCATTTTAACTGATAATTAACACTTCAGGTCTCACTGAAATATTAATCGTAGCCCAATTAGTTATGTATGTGTATTCGCACATTCAATTGGATTATAAATTCAAGTGATTGGATAAATATTTAATAGATTTAATTATATATTTCAAATTTTCGCATAACAGTTTGAAAGGGATTGAATTCCTAAAAGCAAATTCTAAAGTCAATAAACACTACAGTACACTGAAATAATCAAGATGGACATAATAAAAAAAAAAATGTTCACGTTGATGTAACATTTAAAAATTATTTATATTACTAAAATTTAACATCATAATTAATGAAATTATAGTTTCACTAATTTATTTCAAATAATTCAGCAACATAAGAAAACACTTATGATAAATTTAAAATAAGAAACATTCTATCTTATGTTCAAGATTTTAAATATGAAATATTATTTTAATCTGGGTTGATATATGTTCATCATATAATTTTAAGGTAACAAAAAAATAATAATAGTAATTAAATTATTTATTGAAATTTACTGTGATATTGTTAATAATCTTGATAGAGAATATTTTTTTAATTTTTGTAGATTACAACAAATCCCATCAAATTACCTTTACGCTACATCGTAAACCTACTAACTGCCCTACAGTATACTTCGATAATGTTGCCCTTACCCCTGTTGAACAGATCCGCTAACTTGGACTACATCTGGACAAACGACTAACCTGGAATCCTCACACAAGACTGAAAAGACAGGAAACTGTACGTCGATTTCGACTATTACAACACTTACTAGACAAACGGTCAAAACTTCTAATTCATTACAAAAGACAATTTACATGACAATTAAAAGCCCTATCTGGACATACGGCGTTGAGCTCTGTGGCTTCACTACACCTTCGAATTCCTCTCGTATCCAATCCTTAAAATCCAAAATCCTTCGTAAAATCCTAAATGCTCCCTACTTTGTCAAAAATAAAATCATCCACAAACTTGTTAAAACTTATATTCAGGATTTTGAATGTGAAAGATTGTTATAATCGAGGCTGACATATGTTAGTCATATAATTTTAAGAAAAATAATAATAATTACGATTAAATTGTTGGCCTGATCTCAAAAAAAAAAATTGTTTAGTTTAGTTATACATCTCTAAGACTCGATTTAGATTTTTAGCAGAATATAGTTGGTTTCACACAGCACTTGACCCTAAGTTCTGATTTACTACAGACTAAAATCAAAGCCACAATCACATTCATCAGTCCAAGACATTAGTGACAAATCTAAAAAAGTTTGTGTGAATCATGTTTGTATTAGGGTTACAGTTTAAAGAGAGCAGCAAATTTCTAATTTTGAAATACGTCAATTGAACATTAGGCATTTTTAATTAGTATATGTGACGTCACAATAATATAAAACCATGTAAATGCAATAAAATGCAACAAATGCACCGACGATACATTTATGTCATATATTTTAAAACATTTAATGAATAGTATCGTAAAATGGACGAGTTTTATATTTCATTCCTACACAAGTTTTTCTGTACCTGTTTTAATATACATACTTCATTAACTTTCTAGATTTTCAGCATACGAAAATTTTAGTAACCATCTTTTATTTCGAATATTTTAAGGGGAAAAAATGAATGTATATAAGGGCTATTCTATCCTTTCAGATGACATTAAATGTGAGCTAAGGGACCTAATACACGAAGTTAGTATCGTGTTCTTGTTGCAAACCTGGGCAGGTACCGCATCATATAACTTAGTTTGCCAAACCCCATAGGGTTCGAGGGTATTCCCTTCTGTGGGTTTGTGTCTCTATATGTATATATATTTTTTAGAACAGAAATACTACTTAATTTATTAATAAATATTAAAATCTGCCATTGTTGGGCAATAGGTAATAGCGATCACATTCATACTAAAAAATAAAAAATAACATAAAATAAATAAAATCTCTCTCTAAATATATATAAACAGAAATATAAAAATCAAACTATGTGGATGAAAAGAAAAATAATAATATTATTTAGGGTGTTTCAGGGTCAA
>NW_027105168.1:575941-579759 GCF_000696795.3 Halyomorpha halys | reverse complement strand
AAACTGAAATCTCGTACGATTTCGTTTAAATATACTAGCCGCAAGTCCTACTTTATAAAATTATAAATGTGACTAGTGATTATTTGTATATTATTATTATTATTGTTGTTATAAATAATATTATTATTTTTCTTTTCATCCACATAGTTTGATTTTTATCCTTCTGTTTATATATATTTAGAGAGAGATTTTATGTTATTTTTTAATTTTTAGTATGAATGTGATCAGCTATCGCTATTACCTATTGCCCAACAATGGCAGTACAATACACTATCGACCTGAGGATCTCCGAGCCTACTCTATCCCCTACGTGTGAAGGAAAGAGTAGGGTTCTTTGACCCCTCACGTCACTGGTATATATGTATATATAGTGAAAAAGTCATATTTGTTTTGCATTACAGCAGATTATAATCCAACTTATTAAGTTAAGGTTTAGAACTAAAATTAACATCTTCCTCTTTTCAGATGATATTGTGTTGACTAATACTATAGTGTTCACTAAAATTAAGAAAAATATCTAGATTGGAGGAGTACTTAGATAAAATGAAATTTGGACTGAATGTAACTAAATCTGAATCAATGGTTTTTAGTCAACCCTAAAGAAGAAGGCCATAAAACATAAATGGTCGAATAAGGGGAAGGAGATAAAGCTAGAAAGAAATATTAATGTTTATGAACTACAATTACTTACAACGTATTGTTACATGAATATTTAAAAATGAATTCAGACGACTAGCTAGGGTATAAATAGTATCTAGAAGTATTTCTTTTAGTAACAAGTATGCTCCAACTAGGGCAAAGTATAGGGTATTTTAGTCGTTCCTATGTTTCTTTATGTTCTATGGGGATACCGTACTTTCCAAAAATAATATGTATCCACATGTTATTCATTGAGATCAAAGGTTTTTTTCTTCTATAAAAGAATGCTCTTAACAATATGTTATATTTGGAAACAGGTAACGACCCTCTGGTCTATTTATATTTTTGCGAGTAAATTACATTATGAAAATTTTAATATATGGCAATTTTCAATAAAATAAAAAGTCACCAATAGAGGTCATAAAAAACAATTACAGCTGGTTTAAAAACTGGAAAAGATTAGTAGGTGGTTTTCGCTGTTTATACGTTAGGGATTTGAAATATAAGGAACGAGTAGAAGTTGCAAACAATAATCTAAAAAAAAAGTTTATGGTTTCTGTATAATCATCTACTGTATAAAAACAGACTTTAACGATATGGACAGAAATGTTAAAGACCCAATTAATTTTTTTTTCCCAATCCCATTGGAGTCCTATATACTGCCTAACCATGGTTGGGGGTGGAAGTTCTTCATTTTGTGGGACCGCCACTTAATGAAAAAGTCAACGTCCCAGGCCGGATTCGAACCGGCACCGCCAATAGACATCAAATTGGTAAGACTGTGTCTTAACCACTGAGCTACGGGTGGCCCGTCCAATTAAATTGATTCAAACAATATTAAAGGTCAGAAATGAATTTCCTAATTGAAACTGTAAACCTTGAAAGACATACGAAGGAGGATGAAAATATATCTCATTCAGTAGGTAAGTGCTCTGTTTTAAATCCGTATAGAAAAAATATAAATGTGAATGGATACTGACCGAAATGTGTAATATTTTATTATTATTGTTAAAATGCGTTGAACTATAGAGAAATGTTAATAACATAATTCAATCAGAATAATAAAAGGAAAAATTAGTGGTCGATAAGCTATTGAAGCCTGAAAGACGGTATACAGCTATGTCAGTATATTGCATATTTGTATAATATTAAATAGAATATATAAATAAGCAAGTAAATACATGTTTTCTATTCTATTTACAGGCTTAGATACAATTAGGTAATGCCAGTGAAACAATAAGATACACAGGTATTCACCTAGATCGCCGCCTTAACTGGATTCATCATATCAACATCAAACTAACTCAAACTTATGCAAGGTTAGCAATGCTATATCCTATCCTAAACAGAAATTCCAAACTAAAACCAGAAACAACTGTTTATATTTAAAACAAATTATATTATAAGCTTATACTTAAAACAATTCTCAGGCCACTGCTGATGTACGCCAGTGAAGTCTAGGGAGCGGCATCCTTAACGAAAAGGAAAAAACCCAACCTCAACCCGAAGACTGATGCCCACCATGCAGGACATTCTGTTATAAATTCTGTAGTTATCAATTCTATTATTGACATAACTTCTATTTTATTTATTTTCTCTTCGTCCTTTTTTTTTAAAACTATTTTTTTCCCCCATTAGAGGGCAATTGTTTTGTTAAGACTACGAATGTTGTTATTTTTGTTATTAACTTTACTTTTCTCTTTTATTAAGAATTATTATTTTTATCTATTTATTTTATCATAATTTTTATTTTAATTATAACGTTGTATCTAGTTAGGGGTGTCTTTTGTACGAGACTATAACCCCCTCCTTAATAAACTGTTAACAAAAAAACATGTAACTGTTATATCAACCATGTAAGGCCCACCAAGCTAATCTGGTATTGAACAAAAATAAAAAGATACAATAGGTAATATTAAAACTAGAGGCCATTATTGTGTTCAAATGAAATAATAAGATTTCTAAAAAAAATTTTCACAAAATTGGTATGACATAAACATTTATACAAATATGAAAGGAATATGGTCCGGGTGCGGTCAAAAAAACTCAAATAGTATATTTCTACTATTTGAGTTTTTTTGACCGCACCCGGACCATATTCCTTTCATCTTTACACACGGTCAATCAATAATCTTCCTTTATACAAATAATTATTTAAATTTACAAGTATTGTAAAATGAGACTTTTTACAGTTAATACAAAAACGGGTGAGAAGGTCAAAGGTGTAGAATATCTCTGGACGCTTCGACCCTAGTGACCCAGGTACAGATCCACCCCATTTTCAACAGTTCAACAACCCCACCCTAACCATTTAACGGTAAATACGTTTTCACTACCACTGTTTCTTTCGCTATTTCGTTTCCACCCCAAAGAAGTGTACTGCAATATGTGTAGGGAATCTTCGATGAATTTCTTGAACGACGTATTATTTGTTCATACTATACAAAAATTTTAATGAGCTTACTTTCGAGCCAGACACAATATTTTTCTTATTTATTGTTATTTTTATATTTTCATTTTTCAATATTGTAATTTTAAATGAATAAAATGCCTTAATAAAGTGAATTAATTACCTTAAGACTACTTACTTAATTATTGTTACCTATACGACACAACAATTTTCATAAAAATCGCAATGGCCCTGCGATATGTCAAAACTCACCTCCTTAAAATATAGTAGTCATATTAGACTCATTGAGTGCCCTCAAAGCCATGGACAACATGTATCTAAACCTGGACTTCATTATATTTTCGAGATTCTAAAAATTTTGTATGACTTAGGAAAATCGGAATATTTTATGTGGTCATCTGGGCATATGAGCAATGAAATGTTTGATATGGCAGCAAAAGACGCCCTTACCCATCCAGGACGTGGTAAAGTTTTTTTTAGCATCGGAACTCGTACGGGCACTAAGAGATGACATATTCCAAGAGTGGCAGATATTGCAGGACTTAAGTCGTCCCTATAAATACGACAAAGAAAGAAGTTAGACAATAGGGGTATTCATGATTTTGTGTTAAATGTTATATATTTTACTATGTTAAATGTTATAACTATAGGATTGTGAGCAGCCCTATTTGAAGTCATGTTAAACGTTAAATGCATAAGAGTCCCTAGCGGATTTTCTCAGCAACTTGTTGTATAAGCTTTTATGTTTATAACCTTCCTTCCAGACCCT
>NW_027105168.1:541443-575110 GCF_000696795.3 Halyomorpha halys | reverse complement strand
TTTTTTTTTAAATCTATATATTAATTTTTTTAATGTATTTATTTATTTGTTTTTCTGTAAACTGATCTACTGCTGTGACTATTATTTCTTTGGCTTGATTTCATATTGCTGTCTAGTGATAAATTTGTTTAACGGATTGAACGTGGGTAGGTCACTGGAGAGGATCTGAGAGAGTGAATTAGGGAGAGCAAATTTTTCAATTAAATGAAATAAATTTGTGAAAAGTAAAAAAAAAAAAATTAAAATATTTTTATTTAATGTGTAGACTAGTATTGATTGTGAAAAGAAAGTGTGTAAAAAAAAGATTTTTTTTGTTATATCATGTAAATATATGTATTGTATATATTTATGTATCATGATTGATTGGTATGCTGTGTAATGTAGCAACCCAATGTATTTGGGCAGCATGATTGAATAAAGTATTTCTCTCTTCTACTTTGAAAATTAAAAACATTAATAGATATATGCATAGAATACAGGGGTTGATGATCAGCGGGTTTTACGGCTTAATTACAAAACAACCCATCAACCAATTCTAATAAAATTTCAGGATGAGTACAAACATGTGGAATATTTCAAGATAAAATTACTATTTGAAACTAATTCCTTTGAAAAAATATTTGCTTTTCCAGTTTATATTAGCAAACAAAAAAATTCTTATGATACACGATTAATCGTGTATAAACATCGTTAGTAATATATCGATTTTACTATAATATCAGATTTTTTTTTACGATATATTGAATTATTTCAGAAAATATATATATATTTTTTTAATTTTCCTTTCATGAAATTAGTATTCGATGGAAGTGGATAGCGAAAATTGGATATTTATTAATTTGAAAGTAGGATGAATCATAAAAACCTAAGAGCACTCTCTAATAATACATCAATATACTTTTATATTATATTTTACTGCGAAGAAATGTAATATCTTAGTACGACATTTCTTCTTATTTCATTATAACACTATTCTCTGAGCTTTCCTCTTAGTTTTATTATCCAGCTCTGAGGAACTATGGGTGTAATAAAACGGAGGTGTGTAATTGTCCCTAGAGACATAAAACACTAAAAGGCTGCACGTTTCTTGCATGAGAGCGATAAGAAAGTCGTGACTCCATCTCTCCCATACAAAAGAAAATCAAGCTTTAAAAATCCAAGTTAAGGATGTATGTAATTTTTATGATATATTCAAAATTTTAACGGAACAACTATAAATTAACATTTTGTGAATTTATTTAGGAATATATCATAAAAACTGCTAACCCTACGAAGATAAAACATCAGGAACTACTTTATAGTACATTTAACAAGCTATAATTTGAGTTCTAGCAGACATCTGTACGTCTTATAGTTCAAGAGTTATATTTTTCCATAAATTTACGTTTTTGTCAGAACACCTAGAAATCAACATTTTGTGAATTTAGTTTGTCAAATATTATGAAAACTCCTATTCCTATGAATATAAACACGCTCTTTATAGAGAATTAAATATTTAGAAATTTTTTTTCAGTGCAATAGACATCTGTAAGTCAAATAGTTTTCGAGAAATAGATCCCTCAAAATATATTCATTAATTATTGATTTTTCATTGCATTCTTTATGAAATGTTGCAATTTAAAGCTATATCTCGCGAACTATTAAACGTAAATATGTCAATTAGAACTCATATTTTAGTGAATTTACTCTACTTTAAATCATATTCCCTCAGGTTTTCTAGTGTTGTAGGTTGTTTTAAAGATATAGAGCTCCGAATGAAAAATTAATTTTGTTTACCATTTTGAAATAGTCACCATTTTTTATTCCCTCTATCCATACTTGGCAGATATATCAATTATGACTAGCAATTATACTTAGTTTTCATTAAAGTAATAAAAAATTGGGGTGAAATAACTGCATTTTTATCTTCTTTTGGGCCCGTGTACTAAACGTTTCGGCTGATTCAGCAATAATCAAGGACATTTTAATTAAATAACAGATTTAATGCTAACTCATTATCAACAGATAAAACAATAGTAATTATAATTTGCATAATTTAATTTTAGTATCACAGCCTCACATTGATTTATTAAAATTTTCGGACTGTTATACCCAAGTCAACAAATCTATAAACATAAACAATAAGGAAAAACATATTTCTTGACTAATAAATTTGCACCATTCTATGTTAAAACATTTACCTATTTATTAACAATTTCAATGCTTCACAATTTTCGTATTTTACTATCAAAAACTTTATTTACAATGTAATAATCTTAAATTCAACAACAACCATCTCTGGAAAAGTTGGGCAGTTCCAGAGATATCGGTCGATTCCAGTCATATGGTACACTGCTTTAATATTCTTAAACTATTATATTCTTGGAAGGAAGTAAGTTGATTTTCGTTATTCTCACGTCAAACCCTAAAGTAAGAATTTTAATAGCTGTACAAAAATTAAGTTTTATTGTTAGAAATTTTAGCCCTACAGAGTGTTAAGTGAACCTTTTATAATGCGTACACTGCATTTTATAACTTAATTGCAAAAAGATTAAGATATTTTCGTTTTTATTTCTTTATTATGATTATTATTATTGGAGCGACAGACCGTGAAGGTCCAAGGTTCGCGCGATGTAATTTTTTTTTTCCATACCCTCCTGTAATGATTTTACCCACTAAAATCATTACAGGAGGGTATGAAAAAAAAAATATTTGTTTTAGTTACTGACATTGAACAGAAACTCAATCTTTTCCTAAAATGTCAGATTTAATGTCGTTCGGAATGATTCTTGCTTTAAATAAGATATGCACCAATGACGAATGAATTGTCAATTACTGTTGACAACGGCAAGAAACCGACTGAATAAGTAATATATAACCTATTTTCGCATAATCGCTTCTTTTGATTATGGTTCAATTACGAGAGACTTTGATAGGATGAAAATAATGTAAGAATCAATCCTTGGTGGTATATAAATGGGTAGGTAGATAAAATCGATATGCGTGGCCAATTTCATAAATCGATTTCTAAATATAGTTAATATCTAAGAATTTTTAAGAACATTGTATTTGCAGATTTAAGGTAGCAAGTAATTTCTGATTTTATATTTTTAAATAATTATTAATAAATTAATTTAATTAAGTATTAAAAACGTAAAACACAACAGCACTTATACAACATAGTATAAAATTTAAACATTAATTTGGTTTTAAAAATTCAAAAATTTTAGACATAGTAAATCACACAACATAACATAACAGAAGCAGTAAACATCACAAAAACATTGGTAACGCTATTAATTTTAAGATAGATACTAAAAATTAATGTACATATTACATATTAACTATAATCATTTAGTAATTTAATCTTGTACAATAATATTGGTTATTGGAATAAATTTAATGGATTAGTCATCTTTTGTGGAACAGAAGTAGGGGAGAATTGACTTATTTTGTAATCTATTTGTTATCAATGGTAAAAATAACCTGGTTTCAAGAAGGCATATTAGAGGTTAGATCTCCTCATTTATAATAATGTTTGGAATTTTTAATTATTAATTTTTTATATAATTGACAAAAATATGCTTATTGTTAATAATTTGAGACTAATAAGCAGAAAATAAAATGTGACATTAAAAGGTATATTTAATCAAGTAATAGTTTTTTAGTTTTAAAAAAATGTAAAGGATGAATGTTGTGAATTTGTTTTTAGATACCTGATGGTGGGGTAACAGCCCATAAACGTCGTTATTAGCTGGAATTAAATAAAATTTAAAAAAAATAAATAAGGAAGAGGACTATATTCACTATAATTAATTCATTATATTTTTAATTTGTTACGGCAAACATTCGGTCAGGTCTTTTGGACATTGCAAAGAGTACACTCTATTGATCAAAACTCATTAAAATACAACCAACTCAAGATAGTTGAGTGAAATTGGAATTTGTTGTTGTTGTTGATTGTTGCTTAAAGGCGTAAAACCCTCTGGTCATCAACGCCTATGGCATGATAAAAGTAAAAAAAAATCCCTCTCATCCCTTACTTAAAATATTATAAAGTGTAAATTACTGTAAAACAGTATGTTAATGTAAAGGAGAGTACTCACATCACAAATTCGATAACACTGTAATACACTTTGAACTTTGGAATTACATACTTTATTTTGCATACATTCCAGACCATCGAACCATTAATTTAGAAGTTTATAGAAATAAACTTTATACTTAATACTGGAATAGTAAACAGAAGTTTAATACTCTTCCGTCCTCTTTACGAGTCGCGAAATTTCACAACTAGATGGTGTTGAGCTCTTCTGTCACAATTCTTACGAATTCGACATAGTACCTTCCGACTACCAGTTGGATTTAAGGAAACCCTTTGATCCTTTGGAAGAGATTCAGTCTATACGGGAATTGAGAAGGAATTCGACTTATAGTCTTGAGTATCCAATATTGTAAAGTTTGAACATTAAAAAAAATATATTAGAGTACAAAACAAGCTCTAGCAGGGAGACCTACTCATACAAAATGCAACAAATTATTACAGATCCGACCTCCATTGAAGATTATATGTTGAGTGGTTTGCTTACTCCTTTTGTGCGATCATAGTAAGCGAACGTTTATTCCGAACGGAATCCAACGCCTGAAGGAATTTCCTGAACACAGTAAATGCCAAGTTCTGCTTTTATTAGTGATTGTAATAGAAAGATTGAAAAATAATGAAAAGAAAGAAAATTCTGTAAAAGAATTAAACTATTGCCCGAAGACACAAATATATATAATTATTAAATATCATGGATAAAATATATAAAAATAATGTATAGGTTAGTAATGATAGTGAACAAAAACTAAGTCAAACAGAATTTTATAAAATGAAACACTGCAGAAAATACACTAAATTAATTATTACAAACTAAATAAATTAAATAAAAGAATAAAAGTCTTCTTTAACAAAAACAAATTTGATCAACAACAATAAACATGGACGCCTCTTCAGTGAAACTAATTTCTTTTCGTATGACGCCTGCTCATTGAAGCTAATAAAGTCTATTTGTTGAACCTGTAAATGATGAAGGCCGTGGATGTAGATGGATAACGACGGTAAAGTATGACAGTAGGAAATCGCAGGCATGAGTAGACAATGTGATGTGTCGTATGACAGTAGCTGGTGGCTGCTAAAGGACCTCAAAGCCGACTGCTATATACAATAACTGCAGTTTGAGGTGCAGTCTTTTTTGTAAACAGCGCATTTTCAATATAAATAAAAGAAAAAAAATGTCTACGTGCGCAAACACCTTGAAGAAATCAAAGACTGCTTATTATTACTGAATAATAATTATAAAAGTAGGATTTTTTAACTTCTCGCAGTAAATTCAAGTATTTCATAATGTTATGCGTAAAAAGAACTGTAAACGGTACAGAATAAAAATGCTAAGTGCTAATCAAATTGTGTATAGGATTTTCTGTAATTGTATAATTTTTGAATGATAAACATATACAATTATTGTCCTGGATATTTTCTCCGTAATTTACTTAATTTGAAAAGTAGAATGGCTTTAAAGAATAAGACATTAAGCAAATTTAATCAAAATCGTAAAAGCAGTTTAGACACCATAGTCAATAGAAAAAGAAGTATTTCGATTATTGCTCCATTTTATTTATGAAGGAAAAAAACAGTATGACATAAACATTAGACTTAGGAGCTCTGAAAAATTATTGTTCTAAACTGGATAGCTTGACGTATATTAATAACACTTATTACAATAGCCCCGTATGGCAGCGATAAAAACAGTAATAATGAAAATAATAAAATCCTTCATTTTATATATTGAATTTTACTGCTTCTCCGGCTTACAAGTGGCACACGTCGTCAAAATTTTTTAGTGTTGAGTTATTTTGTTTATTGCAGATTAAAGTTTAAAAAAGATTAAATTTAAAAGAATTTATTAATACCATAGCAATTTTATCATAAAAACTAAAATTACTATTTCTATAAAATTAAAAATTATTTAATTTGTAAATCAACAATATTTTATACCTAGTTGTTAGTTTACAGGATTTATCTTGGATTTTATCTTAAAAGACGTATGTTTTAGCAGTATATTTACAACCGACTTGTTCTGCTGTTTCAGAAGAATTATCAGTTCAGTGTTCGGCTTCTTTATTTGACAGCTCCGACGTCATTCTCCTGTCGAACGTAACACCTGATTATACAATAATGTTGTCCCAGATGATATTTATCTAAGCCTTTGAATCACTCTCACTTTCTTAAATTAATATTTCGATCATGGAATGGAACATTAGGGAAACGTACTATTATTCGGGCAAATCGAAGTTCGTATTTTTATTCGAAGCTTAAAGAATTTACACATAAAAGTAAGAATTAAAATCTGCAATGTGCACCTTTCATACAACTCTTACCTCACAAATTTGAATTAAAATTACTCCTTATTCGTTTTACAACAGATATTTCTATATTATTTACTGAGGCTAGTTCCTAAATGATTGACCCCAATTTCAACGATTTTCAGAAAAGTATCTTTAATAAAATTTCTCTATTCAACCATTGAACATTTTTATTTTTCAAAATTATAGCAGAGATATAAAAATATAACAGTTTATCAAAATTTACAGTCTGCTCTTAAAATTTAATCCAATAATTGTTATAGAAGCAATATTCAAAATACATATGAGGAGAAGATGGTAGGGGGTGCGGTCTATAAATTACAGAAATAAGTTGAGAGAACTTATTTAACAGTGCCAACGTTTCGGCCAGAGTTTCTAGTCTTCATCATTTTTTGTAGTGAATGGGAAGTTTAGAGCGTTTGTCAAGTAAGTGTTGTAGTAATCGGAATCTACAAGCAGTTTCTTGTCGTTTCAGTCTTGTGAGTGGATCCCAAGTAAGTCTCTTGTCAAGATGGAGTCCTAAGTATCGAATCTGTTCAACAGGCGTTAGTGGAGTATTTCGAAAAGATACTGTAGGACAGGAGGGTAGAGGCTTACGACGGAGAGTAAAGGTGATCTGGTGGGATTTGTCAGGATTTATTTTGATTCTCCAGTTCTGACACCATTCTTCAATAGATGTTATGTTTGTCTGATGCATTAGTTAGGTCGTTGTTTACAGACAGTATACATGTGTCATCAGCGTATGTTGTTAGGACTGAGTTAGGGTGGGTTGGAATGTTAGCTGTATAAACCGTATAAAGAATAGGACCTAAGGTACTACCTTGAGGAACACCACCGGACTGAGAAAAGAGAGATAAGTAGGCTAGGTTATGATTTACTTTAAAGGTTCTATCAGTGAGGTAGGAGCAGATTATAAGGAATTATGTAGGGGATAGGAATTGACGAAGGTTAGTACTATTAGATAAGTTCTCTCAACTTATTTTTAATATTTACTTATCGCACTCCTAACCTCATACATATTATCTACGGTTAACTATCTTCTAATCATGAAAATACATAGAATGATTTTATGGAGTTAATCTTAATTAAAAGATTCAAATATAGATTAAATGAATTTAAATATATATATATATATATTAGTATGGTGATTTTGAGTTTGATAGCAATTAATATATTTTTATTGAAAATTAAAAATTCATTATTACTTTCATTAACACATTGGATTAATGATAATTAAGGTTTCCATAAATCTGTTTCATGTCTCACTACTAATTTTATTCCAACAAGGATCTATTTAGAATGTTCGACGGTGTATAGCTTTCAATTTATATTAAAAAATAAACAAAATGAAAAGAAAACCAGCCTAAATTTTATATTCTTATTAAATATCGAAATATTACTAAAATTTTAACTTTACTTTATTGCCTTTAATTTATTTCGAAAAATAAAAATAACTTTAACATAACTCAACCAATCTAACAAAATCCAACAAAACTTGGGGCGTGGTTTACGGCAGTATAAAACTTTATTATCTACCATATTTTCATATATATCCAATATAAAGTATGCATAGTTCATATATTGAATATATGTTTACTCATATTGCAGAACCGTTATTACTGTTCTACGATATGTAGACGCTATCGAAACGATCTGAAAAGGCTGACCAATCGAAATGCGGTAAAATATATTTTAGGAGTCAAAAGAAGTTGAAATTCGTTTTTAGCCCTCCAAGCAGCCCTCACGAATTTTCGAAAAAAAAAAAAAAATACATTTTTTTTATACACAACTTTCCTCTTACATTGATGTCTTTTCAAAAAATAACTTCAACACTAATAGTTACTAACGATAATTTGGACAATGGACGTCAAGAGAAAAAAAACTCCAAATAAATGAAATTCAAAAATTTATAATTTCTTAAATAAATAGAATTTCAAGGTTTCAGATGATGCTAAAAACAAAAATTTTTGGCTGACTTTACTTGAAGCCTCATAAGGTCTCTTACATTTTTTTTTCGTGAATATATATTCCTTTAGTGAAACTAGAAATATTTTTTCTAATCTCGAGAAAGAGACTTCAAAATTTCATTATGGACAATGATTCAAACCATCCCTTTATGTATACATAGGTAAGTAAAAGTAAAAAAACAAAATATAACTTATTACATCATAAAATGAATATTTTCAACTAAGAGCATTAATAATATGAAACAGCCTGAATTCGTGAAATAACAAAAACAATAAACAAATGACACACTTAAACGTTTATCCATCTACAATAGTCTCTCTTATTATTCAGTAGGGCACTAAAATGAAATGGCTCAATTAATGTCGCTTCATTAGACAAATGGTTGCGTGTCGGGCTTGATGCATTACCGTCCATCATGAACCATCACTAAATTTGCAGTCTCTATCTCACTTGTGAATTTTCAATTTCAAGACAATAAGTCCACGATGAAGTTGATACTGACCGATTGTACACCCTAAGTTTGTTGTTTATTTAATTAATAAAGCCTTAAATCATTCAAAAATCGGTAAATAACGGACCAACTCTTCCTTAATTCAGGCAATAAACAGATTTAAAAAAAAAATATTTATTGCTATTTACAACTGTACATTATAATACATTTAGTAA
This sequence comes from Halyomorpha halys, assembly GCF_000696795.3. NCBI lineage: Eukaryota > Metazoa > Arthropoda > Insecta > Hemiptera > Pentatomidae > Halyomorpha > Halyomorpha halys. The sequence goes on along the minus strand of NW_027105168.1, from coordinate 566,092 downwards.
ATTTGATCTCAGTTAAGTTGGAGTGTTACAGGCGTGTAGAGAAACTACCCATTGGTAGCACTCTAATGACGTTTTACATTAGCAGGTCTCGTGGTCATCTTCTTTTCAGGCAACTAGGAGGATTGTCAAGAATGGAAGAGGAAGCAAAGTTAGAAACTAGCCGGTTTGGGTGGCTAGGGAATTTGTAATGGAAGAATTGATATCTGGTTCGGGTTAGATCGGTTAAATATGGAACATTAAGGTCTTTATGTATGATTTTATTTGTGACAAAGTAAGGAGCATTGAGGATTTTGGATTGCAATGATTGGATACGAGAGGAATTCGAAGGTTTAGTGGAGCCCCAAAGCTCAACTCCGTATGTACAGATTGGCCTTATCACAGTCATGTAGAGGTAGTTATCATCAGTCTTTTGTAATGAATTAGAAGTTTAGACCATTTGTCCAGTAAGTGCTGTAAAAGTCGAAATCGACAAGCAGTTTCCTGTCATTTCAGTCTTGTGTGAGCATTCCAGGTTAGTTGTTCGTCTAGATGTAGTCCAAGGTAGCGGATCTGTTCGACAGGGGTAAACAAATTTAAAAGAAATAAAGATAATATTACATTCCTACAGAACAGATAAAGTACAACTTACATCGACTTATTAATTAATTAAAATATATATATATATATATAATTAATGTCTAAAATGTTGAAACATTGGGTGATTAGTTTAAGCTGGCGTTGAAGGTGGAAAAAAATCGTATTCACTATTTTTATCCAAGTTAAATATATAATAAATTGTATCCAAGTTAAGTCTAAAAATACTCTTTATTATTTATTTAAAAGTCCAACGTTTCAGACGCTCTCCAGGACAATCTTATTTTTTTTCATAATTTATTTATTATTATTTTCAACTGTATAAAAATATATACAACAAGTAACTTTGCTGTTAGTGATAAAACATGATACAATATGTAGAGAATCTACCCATTGATAGAACTCCAATAATATTTCTAGAGGAGATCTCGAGGCCATCGTCTTTTCAAAGGCCTAGGAGGATTATTTGGTAATGAAGGAGAAGCCACGTTAGAAACAAGTGTGATTGGGTGGTTGCAAAGTTTATCATGGAAGGATTAGGAACATTAATGTAAACATAAATTTAAACCCCACATCCAATAATTTAAAAAGTGCGGTTAGCAAAGAACAACATAAATAAACAAAACCATATTTATTAATTTTATGCCGACCTTTCGACCTGAGTTTCAGGTCTTCATCAGGGCTATAGAACAAAAGAGATAACTACAACATTTATAGAAACATACAATGAAATGTCATTGAAATTGTCCACACCCCCCGACAAACTTCTCCAATCATTAATCTACGGTCAACTATCTACACCTCATTTTAAATTATTGTATGTGAGTTTTAAATTTATGTATAAGATTGTCTTTAAAGATGGCCGAACTGGCCGAAACGTAGGACTTTTAAAGAAATAATAGTGTTTTGAAGCTTAACTTAGATACAATATATTTTATTTAAACAATAACCGCCAGACTTAAAAAAGTGAAACGATAAAATTTATTTGTTTTAACTCAGTTTCTGATTAAGAATTTTCGGTACAAACATATCCAACCAATATGATAGGTATAAGCAAATATCAATGGGCGATGAGAATAATATCTATTCATATATGATATTAAATACCACTTTATTATAAGTTGGTATACCAATTTTAGTTAAAATCGCTAGAGCTGTTTAGGAGAAAATCTAAAAAATGTTTAAAATCTATTATATAAAGAAAATTTTAAGGCAAAATTAACTGCAACATCTGCCTTAACTGTCTAATTTCAGTTTAGTTTGACAATATTTTTTTGAACTATAATAACGAAATTATTTAACATTAATGTGACTTTTCTTTTTATTAAATTGAGTAATAACCAATAAACCATAAGGAATGGTTGATGATTTCCTGTTCTTTCCACCTATTACCAGAGACCACTAGCAAATGAAGGATCACTAAGCCTCATTTTATAAATAACTAGCTGATCCCAAAAGGCTATATCCGAGAATGTACGTGGATTGCGATATAATATGTACGAAGTTAACTAACACTACATCAAATAAACAATTAAAGATTTACGTTACATTGAAAATTATATTACTTAAACATTGAATCTACGTTCTTACAAACTAGGAAGAACTCAGCTGAAGGCTTCTAACTATTCTAATAACCTTCTGCACTTCGGCTAAAATATATGCATAAAAAAAAGAAGTATAGGAAGAGAATGGTAATCTAGAAGGGGAAGACTTGTACGATCGAATTTTATCGGCGAGAGGTAGGGGAAAAAGAGGATTCATCTAATTGGACGCCTTAAATTTAGGAATAGTAGATTCGTACGAAACCAAATAATATCGTAGATTCAGATGTAGAATAGTGGGGTAAACCAATGAGATTTCGGCAAGTAGAGAATTAAAAGTCTAGAAGCAAGTGTGGTTTAGAAAAAGGGGAATGCGACGGACTTGTGAGAACTGACGTACATATGCTAAACATAAAATACTGGAAGATTATTGATTGACCGTGTGTAAAGATGAAAGGAATATGGTCCGGGTGCGGTCAAAAAAGAACAAAAAAATAGTAATGGAAGATTATTGATTGACCGTGTGTAAAGATGAAAGGAATATGGTCCGGGTGCGATCAAAAAACTCAAATAGTAGAATTATACTATTTTAATGAGCCAACGTTTCGCCCCACGTTGCAGGGCTTCGGCAGGGCTAAAAAAGATACAAACATAGTTAGACAGATGCGAGTACACTGTGAGATGACAGCTTGTACCTGCTTAAGTGCTTAGTGTCAGTCCTTGCCTTCTGTAGCAGTAAAGTACTGACACATGATTTAAATAATGAAAGGTAGAGTCTTTTGGGGCGTTAACCCCTTATATATTAATTAATATGTAAATATTTTATTAATATATTTAATTACATTATTTACTATGTATTTTTGTGAGAAGTATATTTTGGTTTTAAAAAAAGAGAATTATACGTGTGTTGTGGGTTTTATCGTGAAATACCGCCAGTGGTATTATTTTCCATAGCAATACAACGTGTTGTGGCCTAAGTTCAGTAGCCTACGCACATTCGCCCAGTCGACTTGGTACAATACAGGCGTCCAGTCGCTTTTCTCGTCACCAAACCTTGCAGCGTGGTCATCAGAGCACCGGTTCGCTGTGTGGGTCCATCTACGTTTATTAAGATATCCGACCCATCGGAGTTAAAGTTGCTTAAAAGGAAAGATTTTTTTAAAAATTTTAATTTTGTTCTATATTTTTGGAAGGTTTCTTTTTTTTTTTAATTTTATTTATTTTTTGTATTTATTTAACAAAGAAATGTTTCGATCCAAGCCAGCGTTCCCTTTGTATTATTTCTTTTTAGTTAAGCTTTCCTACAAAGAGACAGAGTCGATTTGAGGTGGGTTAGCATAAGTTAGGTCTGCCTAAATGAGCCTAAATGCCTAAATGTTCAGAGGAACAACTATATAGTTTAGAACGATAGCCGTTGAAGGCTATTTATGATAGTAACTGTTTAATACAACAGTGTTCCTAATCTTACGATATGTGGATTACGATTCTGAGGATGTACGTATATTATTAAGCTATTTGACCTGAGGAAACCTCAAAACGTGTATTTCCATCGTAAAATCGAATTCGAAATTTTTCACAAATTTCTTCTCCTATCTATATACTCCATATATAAGTATGTGAATATAAAAACGATTGGCTTTCTAGTTAACTTACAATTAGCTCTGAACACTATTACTTCACCGTCTACTTGACCAACAAATGTTTGGACATGAACTGACGAGAAAACGAAAACATGTGGTGCATAATATAAAGCACTGAAGAATGTATAATAAAATTCTATCCTAACGGCATAACGTTTACTTTCCCGAGTTGCTAAGAAAAGCAAGAGAGAACAAACACTTGGAGGAGAAGGGTAAACAGACGCAGTTGAGGTGACTTGATCGTCTCCTCAATGAATTTATAGGCCCATTGTAGTGCTATTTGGACCGGCTGCTATTTAGCAGCTTAGGAACTCATTTACCCGACTTAAGCTAGGAACGGTTGGTTAACTCATGGTAGTTAATGCCCTACTGGCTACGAGAGGACCGGCTTAGGATTTAGAATCAGTCCTTGGCTAACTTTAATTAAAACTTCTTGATCTCTTGCTTCAAGAGGGGAGATGGTACCAAAAGTATTCCGTACATATTATCGAAAATATACGAAAAAAGGATATAGAATATGTAAAATATATATATGGATAATACATAAATTGAAAGGTTTTCCCAACAAAGGTACAAATTATTTTTTTAATACATAGGCTCTTTACTGGATGAGTTTTCATCCATGGTTCTAGATTCTCCTTATTTATTATAATATATGAAATTTTAATTATTTATTTATTTAAAAAATTGACAGCAAGCTTAAATATTATAATTAAAGAGAAATTTATATTAAGGTAATTGTTTCTATGAAAAATTTGTGGTACATTAATTTAATTGTTGTATGCATAATGGTGCGATATCCTGGATTCATACTAGACAAAAGACTCACCAACATACCAAACTTAAAAGAAAAGAGCTAAACAAACGATTCAGACAACATTATTTTTAACTACTCAGCAGGACCTCTAATCTCTTAATAGAAAACAAGCTACTAATTTATAAGACTATGCTCAGACCTATCTGGACTTACGGATTTGAACTTTGGGGAACAGCTAAACCTTTCAACATCAAACGTATCCAACCCTTTCAATCTTAAATCCTTAGAAATATAGTCAATGCACCCTATTACGTTTCCAACAGAACACTTACACCATGACCTTCATATCCCTTTTGTCCTTGATCTCATACCAACAAAATTCCATTTAAGCCTTTCTAATCATTCTAATTCTTTGGTCCAATCCTTATCCACTTCAACCCATCCTTACAACCTACCTCGAAAGTTGAAAAGAGACCATTTGCGAAATAAAATTGAAAATTGGTTCTGGAAATGGCCAGATGATCCGCTCGAGTAACAGCGGCTTTAGCGCACTTAGCCTCCACTGGTTCAGTACAAGTGACGCAGTGAGAGGGCTAAATATTGAACATAATTTATTTTACATTGTTTGATTATGTTCATTTTATTTATTTATTCTTCTGTTTATATCGTACAAAGATTTTATTTATTTACTTTTATTTAATTTATTTTTTCTCTGTTTTTGTACGAATATATTCAATTACCACTATTTCTCATTGCCCAAGTTTGTGGTAGAGTGTAATAATACTTATCAATAATAAAGTAAAGTGTAAGTGAATGCATAAGTATATGGTAACCTGATGATGGCGAAATAGCCCTGAAACGTTGGAAGTGTTTCATTAAAATAAAGAATTTTAACAAGGAAGATTATTATAATTATAATTGTAAAAAATTAAAAAAAAAACTATTTTGGGAAGATTATTATTTTTCCATATATAATTAATTATAGGAAAATGTTCCGAGTATTTCTCCAGAATTAAAACTATTTTTAAGCATAAAAAGCTTATTTTTATACTAATCTGGCTTGAGCGTGATAATAACATAGAACAGGACCAGTTCTTAATCCTTAACAATGGCTCTTAGGCGCCAAAATTGACAAATTTGTACATATCATACAAGAACTTGTAATATACCATTCCAATACAACTAACAACACATTTACCAGAAATATTTTATATTTGTTACAGTTGTAAATTTCAATAAATATATATTTAGCTAAGCTAAAAAAGATAGTACAAAACCTATATATGACATAACAACCTAAGGGACAAAATATTAATTTTAAAATAGTAAAATTATGACATCAGAAATTAGGTATTACTTTGATGTATAGATGTAGAAAATCTTAAGCAAAATAGTGAACTGATTCTAACCAAAGTTAGTCAGTCTAACTGACCTAGGAGCTCCAACTTTTTCTACATTTCTATAGAATTGGATTCATTCGGAATTGAGAGTAAGTAATTCCTGGAGCTGAATGAAGTGGTTCTTGATTATGGTAAATTGCATAGATACAACTCATAAAAATAATACAACAATTACGTATTAATAATAGTATTAAAAAAAAAGGAAAATAACAAGAATTTCCCGGCATTAACCTCGCTTTTGATGAGGAAATAACAGCAAGGTTAAAGGTGAGATTAATAGAACATCATTAAAGGTTGAGTAAATTTGTCAAAATATACTGCACAGAAATCCTGTTTTTAGCAAGCGACGATGTTAAACTATCTTTGTAATTATTATATCCAAAATGTTTCGGATAAAAAAAATATAAAGTTATGTATATAGAAACGGGAACAATTTTGGTGATACAGACATAGGAGGAAATACATTTAAACAAGTATATAGGTTCAAGTATTTAGGTTTTACGGTAACTAGGAAAAACAAAATTGATGAGGAAATAAAAGCGTGGTTAAAGGCGAGAAATGCTTGTTATTTTTCAATTTCGAATTTGCTGAGCTTGCTCCTTCTATCCAAAAACTTACAAGTTAGAATTTACGCAACTATTTTCCTTCTGAATGTTCTTTATGGATGTGAAACTGAAGGTTTTTGAAAATAAAGTATTACATAAATTTTCAGACCGATAAAGGATAAATTAACCGGAGATTTTAGAAGGCTGAATTAAGGGTACCGCACCTTGTAAATATAATTCAGGTTAAAGCATCGCATCGTAGAAGATGGGCAGGTAAGGTGGTAAGGCTACGAGCGGATCTCTAAAATACTAATAAACACTGGTCGACGGGTAAACGCCCAAGGGGTAGACCGAAACGTAGATGGGAGGATAGCGTTAAACTGATAGATTTGTAAACATAGTAGATTTGAGTTTGGAGGGGTGTCACCGGAAAGATGTGTGTAGAAAACGATTGGAGGTATCGGCATCGAACCTTCGGGTTCAGTAAGCCTTTAGTATTATAATTTTAGAATTTCACACTTTCTTGGCTATTACTTCTCCATTACACTCCTTCCTCCCAGCCTAACAGTAAACTACACGCATAACCTAAATTGGTCCCAACATTATTTATGATATTTTACTTAATTGATTAAATATAAACTAATTGTAATAATTATTGAAATTTTTTTTTATTATTAAGCCCAAAATATTGAATGTATTTCAAATCTTTTAAAAACAATTAACTAAGATGAAAAATTAACTAACAAAATAAATCTTTGTAAACTTTTTTTTTATTTAAATTTAATAAATATGGTAGTAGCGTTTTATTTATTTTTAAGGATCTTTCACGATGTAAATCCCAACAAATAAATAAATAATAAAATATGGAGTAACAAGAAAATTAAAAAAGACATTATTTTTTTCTTTATATATTTTGGCACACCATTCCTTGTATCCTGTCATGTTCGTTACAGGTTTGTCTGTCTTCTCGTTTAATTTGTTCAAAATCATTAGTCTTGTCAGAAAGGCCTGGACCGAGATATATGTTGGCACGGCATTGTGCTCTTGTGCCAACGTCCACTCTAAATGTTTATCACGGGCTTTTAACTCCTATATTACTTGGAATTAACTTTTTTTTTATTTTCATTCGTTAGATTTCATTAAGTGATAATTTTCTCAAAAATAAAAATTCATGTTCAAACTGCTGTATAACAATGAAACTCCTAAATATACTGTTTACTACGTTTACAGATTGATAATCTGTAATAAATTAAATTAAATTAATTTAGGATCATTATAAAATTAATTAAATAGACTTTTTTTCAGTCAAGGAAGTCTTCCATCTCTTGCCGTGAATAGCCGGGAACTTTTTTTTTTTTTACAACTTTTTCCCTTTATAACTAGAAAATCAATGATTTTACGGAGATGAAAATCCAATTCAAGAAGAAAGTAATATAAATTTTCTTCAAAATTTCTATATTAAATTCAAGACCTTAATGTTCCCTATGTAACCGATCTATCCCGAACCAGATATCACTCCTTCCATTGTAAACTCGCTAACCACTCAAACCCCTAAGTATCTAACCTTGGATCCTCTTCCATCCCTGACAATCCACCGAGGCGCCTGAAAGAAGATGGCCAAGAGACCTACTAATGTAAAATTTCATTAGTGTGCTACCAATGAGTAGTTTCTCTACACGCCTGTAACTCTCCATTTTAACTAAGATCAAATTTACTGAATGTATTATATAATAAACTGTTGTAAATTTCAATACAGATATTAAAAAAAAATAATTTTGGCCTAATCTGGGTTACTGTATACATCAATATCCCAAAGTTAAGGGACATAAACTGTGAAGAAGTCAAAAAGAGTGGGAAAAATAAAAAAAAAATTAATAATTTATAAATGTATTTCATTGAAGAGTCAAAATTTAAAATTAAGAATAGTTGATTCAAAATCCATTGGGAATATAGCATAGTAAATTTAAGAGGGTATAATAAGTATAGTATTGTAGCGGCACTGCTACCTTCCCCAATACCAAACTATCACAGCCCCATCGAAATTCCTAGTACGTTAATAGTACAAGCACTCTAATTATAACTAGTTTATCTTCGTAGGAATACCAGTTTTCATGATATTTGATCAAATAAATTGATTTATAGTTGTTTACGCTTATCTTCCTAGGGGTAGTAGTTTTACCATTCGCATATGGATATAAATTTTGCACATGAAAACATGTCCGAACAACTATAAATCAATTTATTTTAGCAAATATCATTAAAACTACTATTCCTACGAAGATAAAAGTCATAAACCACTTTATAGTCCATTGAACTAGCTTTAATTTGAGTACTAATACGCCAAATAGTTTTTGAGATATAGATTTCTAAAAATAAATTTACTAACTACTGATCATTCAGTAAATTTTTTCATGTTGCTGTTTAAAACACCGTATATCGGTAACTACTGAATGAAAACAGCTCTTCAGGGGGGTTCAGATTCAGATTTTAGCAAATTTACTCTACTTTAAATGATGCTATGTTAGGTTTTCTAGTGTTGTTGGTAAAATATAGAGCTCCGAATGAAAAATTAATTTTTTTAAACGTTTAGAAACAGCCTTCATTTTTTATTTCCCTACCTACACTTGGCAGACACGTTAATTTTGACTAGTAATTATTAATAATTTTTATTAAAGTAATAAAAAAATGGGTAATAGCTGCCTTTTTTCTCCTATTTAGTTCATGTACTATAATTATAATATTTCAGAAGCCGATATGGACATACGTTACACCTAACGGGTGAATTTCTCATACACCAATAGTGGATAGTGGATACCACCAATACTACCAATACTACCAATTTGGTAGTGGATAGTATTTGGAACTCCAGTCTACGAGAAACAGTACAGAGGAGCACTGGCAGTTCACAGGATGACTTCGTCCTGTAGCATTTTGGGAAAGTAGAAAGAATATGAATCGCTAAACACCTGTTCACACGTGTTTTTAAGGGACGACAAAGTATAAAGCCCTCTACAGATCCATATTCCGGACCTTATCCTGGGCTTAACCGTACAGGAGAACTGGGTACACTAAGACTGCCCATTAAAATGGCTGGTTTCAGTATAATATAGAATATGGTATTTTATAATTAGAGCATTTAATTTGAACAAAAGAATGCTTTAATTATAAACCATTCAGTTTCAATTCATTAATTTACTAAACACATCGTTTTGGATCCATAGGCCAAAGACAAGAATATAGATACAACTCACTACTTTATCAAATTAATTAGCTGCTTAGAAAAAAATTTAAGACTGCCAGAAGGGTATATTGTATAATTTGTGGTAGAACCAATTTTTAAAATTATTTGCTGATGTATGGTTTAGGAGCTGGGTTTTGATCCAATTTAAAAAAACAAAAATTATTTCCAGTGGTATACAATTCACATTCTTAATTTAACTTATTTATTTTATTTTAAATTTGCCGAGTAAATTATTAAATATTTTAATATCTTGAAATATGTTCCTGTTATTAATTTTCCAATCTACATTAACAATGCCAAATAGATAAAAAAACATATGATACACAATAAAATAGTGCTTCTTATTTAATGAATAAATGACAATTTATTGAAGTTGAAATATGAACACTACTTTTTTTTTATATCTTATTGTCAATTTGACATAGTATATCGGAAACTACTTCATAAAGTTACCTCCAACAATCTGACGTATATTGCCCATTGAAAAGAACTTGGAAACTAATAGAAAGCTGAAAGTTTTTCTCAAAGTCTGTTCCATTGAGTAAAGAAACAGTTGGAAACTGTTCAACACTTGAGTTCTTTCTTGCAATTCTTCCAACCTCTCAGATCTAAAATAAACCTTCGACAGGTTTAGGAGAAGAATTGTACCTTGTTAGCGACAATTTTGAAGCACGGGATCACTATCTGGCCTGACCTATATCTTCTATAAATATGCATCATTAAATAAAAGTAAAGTTGGAATCAGGTTTAGTTGTAATAAACAATGTTAGACTAATAGCAAAAAACGCAAGAAATTGTTTTTAAAAAAAGTTTTTTAAATTATGACATAATATATTTAAATTCACTTACAATTTTGTTACACAACTGCTTAATGAAGTCCTATTATGAAAGTTTCAAATAAATGAGAATACAAGGTTATAAGATCACATCTTTATCTTTAATTATCATAGCAGCAATCGAATTATCAATTTGGGATGATCTCTTTATAAATGATTTAATGCAAAATTTCAATTCTGATTCAAATAGATCTCGGGGTGGTTTATTGGTCATTTTTTTATACCAATTTGTTTATTATATCTTTATTGACATTGACAATTGTACATAATAGTATATTCAGTAAAATCAGGTCTTGTGGCCATCTTCTATCCAGCTGCCTCGGAAGATAGTCACGAATAGAAGAGGAAGCAAGGTTAGTAACTAGTGGATTTGGGGAGTTGGGAGTTTATATTGGAAGGATTGATATCTGGTTCGGGCTATACCAAATTTTAAATTGAACTCCTACCTCCACTTATTGGATCATTCATAGTAAATAAAACAACGGTCAACAGAAAGAACCACTTGATCTCGCGCAGTATGCTTTGAAAATCAAAGTGGTGACCTATGTTAATCATTATTCCACTTTCACTCATTTCTATTGTTATCTTAAATTTATTTTTTAAACATTCGATTTACTAACACAACTAGAAAGACTGTAAACATTAATAAAATCAAGGCATTACTACAAAAAAAAAAAAAAAGAAAAATTAATAAAAAAACGAAACCGGTCACAAACTTAAAATAGGAAGATTTAATGGATTTATTACATAATATACGACCAAATATCACAAAAACTACTATTCCTACGAAGATAAATATTATAAACTACTTTATAGTACATTTAACTAGCTTTAATTTGAGTGCTGGCAGACATCTATACGTCTTAAGATTCCCGAGATATGTGTTTTCATAAGTCAACATTTTTTTTTCCAAACAGCTACAAATGAACGTTCTGTGAATTCATTTCGTCGAATATCATGAAATCTACTACTCCTACAAAGATAAACGTAATAAACTACTTTATATTACATTAAAATGTCTTTAATTGGAGGTTTAATAGACATTTGTACGTCGAATGTTTTTTGAGATAATTTATTTTTACAAACTAACTACTGATTTTTTAGTGCATGTTTTATGACATATTCTTTTTTAAGAAACTATATCTTAAGAACTATTCAATGTAAATAGTTATATTAGGGCTCATATTTTATTAAATATACTCTTCTTTAAATGATGTTATATTAGGTTATTTAGTGTTGTTGATAATTTTAAAGATATGGAACTCCGAAAGAAAAAATAATTAAGTTTTTTTTGATGTTTTGAAATAGCCGCCATTTTATATTCCCATACCTATACTTGGCAGACTCGTTAATTTAGAATAATAATTACACATAGTTCTCATTAAAGAAATTAAAAATTGGGATAAAATAACTGGCTTTTTTCTCCTCTTGTGGTCTTGTTCTGTTACTTTATGTTATAGGTTACCCATAGTTTAAATTTATCAGTATCTCGATTCAAACATACATGGACTCACGTTACTATATATTGTGTATACACACTCATAATGACCATAAATTAATACTGCATATATAAGGTTCCAGAAGAACGTTTAGTAAACGAAGGGTAATTGGAAGAAAAGAAGCTACTTTGACAAAGGAATTAGGAAAAGTTTACTAGCAATAGAGTTCCAATTAGAAGTTTAAATGAAAAAAGAAGGAATCGTATCCAACTTCCTTGAAAGTAAAAAAAAAAAAATTCACTTCTTCACCAACTTGACTTATTCTTTTTCTGTCTAATTACACTCCCCTTTATTTCTGATGTTAATGGGCTTATAACATTACAGATAAAGGAATTGATTTATTTATACTAATATTATAAATTAAAATATGCATTTATAATTTATTATAGTTTTCTATTATTATATTATCATTAACATATATTCGATGATCTAGTAAATAGTTTATAAATTAATAGTATGATTATTATTGTTGTAATGTAGTATTTTAATACCTATATTTCCGAATAATTATAATAATAATAGAATAAATGAATTTTAGGGAGCGCTGGTAGCCCCGGGGTATGGGGCGTAGCTACTAACTCCAATGGCCCTAGCTCGAATCCGGCTGGGCAGAAAATTGTTTTCTGTTACACTATAGCCGTGAGTCAACTCCTATGGAGCCCTCCTGGGGTCCACCCAGCCTCTTAAATCGGGTACCCTTAATTGGATAAAAATCTGGCGGTCGAGCGTGATTCTGACCAAATCAACTCCTTGTACAACCGTTGGTTTAGTAACAGTACTTCGTTACAAAGTACTGAACCCCTGACCCTTCGTGGGTTGCAGAGGTACAGATTTTAATTTTTTTTTATATTCAAACACTAATACAAAGTCTCGGTAAAAATAAAATTGTATAAACATTTCTGTTGTCATTAATAATAAAAAGCATTACTCAACGTAATAAAAAATTATCCATGCTCCCACCAACTATGAGCAAAGTATTTTTGGTATTTAATGTTTTGTAGCTTCATATGTACTTGAAACAAATCATCTTTAAATACAAAAATGATTACAAAATTGTACATTATTACTACGAACTGAATGCTGAGCAAGGATGTGTTGTGAACATATAACTAAAAATTGTCTGATAATAAGACAATAAATATATATTATTTAGTTGAACTTTTTTTAAAAATTTATATGAGGTAATTAATAGTTTTCTTTATTCTATAACTTTGAAACCAGACTTTTGTAAACTGAATCATTACTGTAATGGGAGTGATCCCAGAAAAAATTATTTTTTTTTTTTTTAAATTTAGAATTAAATGTGTTTGTGTATATGAGGTTATGCTTGTTTGTATAACCTTAGAATATACACACACACACACATATATATATGATATAATTGAAAATTATATAACAAAGAACATTAAAAATATAAACCATATTGAATATACGAAATATATCATAAAATAACAGATTTATAAAGTTTTATATTGTTTCAATAAATATTTCATTTTGTTTTCATTGCTTAAGTCCTCCACTGAGATAAATGTTGACCGACGTAAGTCGGATTCGAACCCACAACCTTCTAAACTAAGCGCTCTAGAACCCTCGTCCCAACCCGCTAAACTAACATGTCCTCAACTTATCTTACATTTACTTAATATTTAATGGATAAGGAACTATTTCATTCAACTTACTCAATCACATAGCAGTTGAGTTGCTCACATCCATCACAATGACTGAGCGTTCGCATTTCGCCATAATACAACAAGCCGAGGCACATTTTATTTTCATTTATTTTATTATATCTTTATGGACCTCAGACCTCTTACTTAGGGTCCTTATGAGGTCCATAAATCAGGCTGTCTTATACAGCCATCAACTTCTCACATAAAGCCCTTATACACTTCGCTATACATTCATAATCCCATAACATGCATACATACTCGACGTTTTGATATAAACTACTCAACAAATAAAGTAAAATACCCTGAAAAAATTGTAGTTCCTCTTCAGATATTTTATAAATTAGTAGGCCATGTTATTGATAAAGGACTAAATACACTAAAAATATCGATTTAAAAAAAAAAATTAAAAATAAAGTTTTATTTACCATCTATTATTAACAAAGTTGTTTAAAATAATGAGGTAAAATATATACACAGTTTCTTTTTTATTTTTGCGTTAAATAAATTAAAACTTTTAAGTTGACAAACCATTGGTTCTTAAAGTTACATATCCTACCTGTTAAAGTTTAAGACCAGCTCAATCACTTGCATTAAAAAATAAATAGATAAGAAAAAAATTAACATACAAAAGAAAAAGAACAATAAAATAAAAATCATTTATTACAATGTACATATACACGTTATTTAAATGTATTATACTATGACTATATTGCTGGCTTACTTCACAGTGGTGATAAGTACATTTCCACTAACTTTACCAACACTACAATTAAAATTCTCTATTTTGGGAAAATTATAACTTTATAATTTTTTTAAAAGAATTTGAGTATAAATTCTAAATCTGTTCAGTCAAAAAAACTAATTGAAAAGTCATAATTTTTCTAAAAGAGAGAATCTTTAATTGTATTTTTCGTGAAGTTAGTGAAAATGTACTTAGCACAACTTTGAAATAAGTCATCGATATGTAAGTTTTAAGAAACGATTTTTATACTAGTTGTAAGTTGGGCAGAACAACTATTTCAATGAACTGTTTCTCTCTCCTACAAAAGTTTTCAAATAACTTACTTTCATTTTTTTCTATGTTGTGTAGTTTCTGACATAGTGATATGTGGTGGTCAAACATGAATACTAAATCGTAAGCTTTGATATTACCTCTGATAATATTAAAATGTTAGAAAGAATTACAAAGAACAATGGGGTCTCTTATTGCAAAAAACATCTAATTAAAAAAATGACATAATTTTGTAAGAAATTTAATATAACTTTTATTATACTTATAGAACTCATTTCGCAAAATTGAGTTCGTTTCGAGATATAATGAAAAACTGCCAAAACACACGGTATATTTTACTAGGTCCTTCTTTATTTGAAACCTGAGGTTCAAAAACCCATGTTATATATTTGCACTTAATGTACTGGTATTAGTAAACAATATAAAACCGATCACCGTTTTATTGTTTATAGTTAAGTTAAGTTGTATAATTCAGCTGATTTGATATTTGCACCATTAAATATAAATTAAAAATTAAAAACTCTGAGCTTGAAATGAGTTAACACTAACAAACATATATAATAACAGTAATTAAATTAACATAAACAACTTTTTATGAAGGTTATATTTAACTAAGAAAATAAAAATAACATAAAACTGAATTAAAATATTATACTATAAAAGATGACAGACGAATGAAAACCTGTTAAAGTTATACTTTTAATTTGTTCTCATTTATTAAAAATAAAAATCTCATAAAATATATTTTAAACAGTTTGCATTAAAAAAAAAATAAAGTCTGTACCGCTAAAAGCCATGAAGGGTCAGATGCAGTCTTTTGTAAGAAAGTACTTTTTCTAGACCAACGTTTGTGTAAGGAGGTGATTTGGTCAGAATTAAGGGTACCCAATTTAAGAGGCTGGGTAGATCCCCAAGGGCTTTCAAACCCACAGGGCTGACTCACAGCTACAGTGAAACAGAAAATAATTATCTACCACAGAAGGATTTTAATGTGCGTCCTTGGAGTTTGTAGCAAATTGCCTTACCCAGAGGTAAGTTTCTCAGAAGCTACCCACTATCCATTAAAAAACACAAATGATATAATTACAAAAATGATACTGGATCTTTTTTCATAATTTTTAGCCCAACTAAATCATGTTTTAACTAATTTTTAAGTTATAAAACTTCTTTTCTGCTAAAGAATTAGTTTAGACCTACCGGCTACAGTCTGTACTAAGAGACGCATCTGAGATAAATACCTATATTATCCATAATAATCCAATACATAAAACACCTTACAACTCAATACCTAGCAACCTAAGTTAGTTCAAGGTCTGTTAGCAATGTTAGCAACAATAAGTATTTACAACTTCGTAGTATTCCATGTTAAGAAGTCTAATAATACATCATAATATATCTGCAAGCATGACAGATCCATTAAACTTTCGGTCAATCTGATTACCTATGAGGTCGAGACGTCACAAAGTCCGTCAACAAACTTTGGTGTTCAACGGACAACTGGAAGATTTAACCTAATAGTATCATTCATCATACGATGTTTAGAAAATAGCACGATAGCAAATTTATTCATGTCATACCGAGGTTTTAAGGTACAAGATATTGGTTACGTCCATGCTTTCAAAACTCTATTTTCAATTGCGATCCTATCAATGACGCGGTGAAAGGGCTGCGCTAGGATCTAGAAGAGCCCCAACTCAGCAATAGAGTTCTATTAAAAGTTCATTTTATAAAATATTTGATTTTAGAAAATACGCCTGAAGAACTTTAGTTTTCTTAAATACATATAAAGATTGTTAAATTTTTAATTTTTACAAGGATTACATTTTTCGAGAGATTTGAAAGTCCTCTGTGCAATTACAGGAACTATCTGGGATCAGAGCTTTAAGACATGGAGAAGAACTAGCAGTGAACTGGTTGCAGAGACTGACCAGCCAATATTATGATGGCAAGGAGGTTATGATAGGCGGGATATATTGCTCAACGCAATCCATCAGGACGCCTCTACACAATCAGAATAGTTCGCAAGAGACCACGTGGAAGGCTAAAAACCAGATGTATATAACTAAAAAAAATGTATATAATATTTATTTTTAATTAAAATGTCAAAAATAATAATATTATTGCTAAATAACTAATATCGATTACTAATAATAAATGAAGAAACAATTAGCGACAACAATATAAAAACATTAAAATCAGAATTAAAAACTAAAATGAATAATAACTACTAAATATTACATTGGAGAAAGATAGTCTGGGTGGCGGTCAATAAAGGAATCAAAATAGTAACAAAAAACTATTTATTGTAAACTCACGTTTCGCCTCACTTTGTAGGACTTCATCAGAATGTAAGTTTTGCTGTCAACTATATATATTTCAGTTCCAGTATGAAAATAAAGCTTCTCAACCTTTTTTTATTTAGAAATGAGAACTTATTTACGAACAAATTTATTTTTACAAAAAATAATGTGCTACCTAAGATTTATTCGTTGATTTAAATTAATAAAACGGTAGACATAAATCATTCTTTATGTCACATGATATTAATCTTAATTAGGAAATTCCACAATAGGTTTACTTGATAATTTGGCATGCCATGCTTCAATCAACTCTGCATGATTTTCTAGCATATGATTTATATAATCTTAAAGTCGTTCTTTCAAAACTCAGCATGATTCTGTGGTGTCAAGTGCCTGTCAGAATCTTCTTTCATTTATTTTAAAGTGACCTGTCCAAAATAATCCAAATTTGTTATTACTTTGACTGACTATTAATATAAAAAGTAAATATATAAAGTAAAATTAGAATGCATTAAGATAGAATTAAATTAATTTGTCTTCGGATTAAATATGAATAACGAAGTCTTTAGTCCACTTCAAAAACTCATAAAGGACAACAGAAGCCCTTTACCAAAGGCGGTTTCCAATATCATGGCGAACAAGGGAGGGCAGAGAGTATCAAACGCTGAACAAACATCAAATACACCGGATATTTAGTGCCTTCATCTAACCTTGAATTAAACAGTAACTTCAAACTTCAATTTAATTTTAAATTTTAATCAAAATATATTTTTAAAAAATAAAAACCATAATTACAATATTATTCACTATATAAATTAAGATAATTACATTTTATAATAATTTTACAATAATAAATTAAGTTTAAAGAAATTGTTGACTCAAAATGACAAGTATATAAGGTAACCGCGGGGGCAAGCACGGAATAGAATTTCAAAAGTTTGAAAGGGTATTACAAATATGAAAAATACAAATATATAGTTTTTGCCAAGAAAAACTTGGAATTAATTTTTATATAACCAATATTATAAAATATTGTAGTTCTTGGAGAATATAGTACGATTTTCCAAAAATGTATGTTACGTATGAGTTAGATATGTGTTACAGGAACCTGTGTTTCAATATTTTTCATGTTTACACATTACTTAAAAGGTGTAATATATCTTCAGATAATCATTTTCGGTTTCACTGTAGCCGTGAGTCAACCCTGTGGTGCGGTCTCGCGTCTCTTTTGTTTCTTTTTGGTTCCTGGTGCTCTGGATGTCTCAGTCGAATCGATGACTTACTCAGCGATCACTTCTACCATGCCCGTTGGACACATCTCCACTTCGGTAAGCATATGCTTGGCTATGAGTCCCTTGTTCCCGCATTCAAAGCACCTGGTGGCGTTTGGCCACCCAGTGTCTCACTCTTCTATACCCGTGGTATTTACGGTATTCTCGCCGGTTACTCCCTCGGAGTTTCGTCTAGTTCCTCCTCTCCGTGGTTTTCGTTCTCTCTCCTGTTGTATTATAACCTTCTTGGATCGATGATAATTTACTTTAATCGAATCGAATTCCTCCGTTTCGATCCGCGATTCTTCGCGGTCATTTTACACTAGTATCCATCAAATCACGTGCGCAGTGCTCGAACGAGCGATTCTTCGGTATGCCCGAATTCTTCCTTCCGATTACTCTCGTCAATTGGACTTTCACGATTCTTGATAGGAACATCATTCTTGCTTGTACCAGGCCATTGGCTATTAGTACCATTAACTTGACCCTGATTCGATTGGATCGAGTCTAAAGTTCTCCGGCATATTGCCCGCTTGATACCCTTTGTCTCTTCATCTCTCGAAACGTCAAGGAAATGTCCTTCACCTTAAAACAGTGATTTTGTTCTCCATTTTTGTCTGAGATAAATAAATGGTCATTTCAAAACTAAAATTCACACTTTCGCGTCCAAAAGAAAAAATAAAGAAGTACTTTTTCTCTTATTAATTTTCATAGGTTGAAATTCTTTAAGAAATGGCCCTACTTAAATTTTAAATTATTTGGCTCCTCATATCTTCAAACGATCTTTTTATATGTCAAGGATTGTCGCTAATCTGCTTTATTCTTTAATCTTCGGAGGGCAATGTATGCAATGATCTCTTTGCTTTTGTTATTACCTTCTAGCTTCTTAGATTTGCACCTCATCACCAACGTATCTTCCTTAATCTGTAATAGTTTAGATAGAACGATCTTACTTATAACTAGCTACATAATCTTTACTATGCACTTAAGTAAACTTATTGTTATAATTACAATGACAAAGTCATTGGTTATTGTCAGTTGGGCCTTATCATAATAATATATATAAATATTACAGAATGATTGTAGAACATAAATTCCTAATTAAAAAAGTTTCCATACTCAAAATAAATATTTTTAAAACACTACTACATAAATATGACTTTTTATTTATTTTAAGTTAATAGAGATGGATTTATATCTTCTTAAAGAAGTCTGGATTATTTCTGTAGTCATTCATACAAAGGCAGAAATAAATCAGGTGTATTTTCGAAGTTGAATAGGGGGCCAGGAGGTGGGGACTATATTTAGTAGGGACTATTTCTGTGGAGTTCCTGCACAAGCTCAGCCCGGCATCGACAAGCTGACGAGGGACCGCGAGATCTAGCGCATCTAGAGGACTTCCAACTGTAAGGCCCAATATTCTTTGATCTTCTTCGTCGAGTATCAGCAGGTAGCTGTCCTATGCCCTGTAGCTGTCTGTTACAGATCTTCACGACTGTGGGAAGGTGGAAGCAATTTCGTGTGTCAGTTCAAAAGCGCAGAGATAATGCCAAGAGCATCAATACTAATAATAGTAATCGATAAAATAAATTTCTTTTGGTTTTATTTTTCTAATTTATTTCTTCATTAAAATATATAACTGTTAGAATTTAAAAACACTAGAATAGGTCAAGAGATTAAAGTATAGATTAAATGTAAGAAATGCATGTTCTTGTATTGTTTTTTTGTTATCGAAATTACTTATCTCGCGCCCTCTCTCTAGAAATTTCAAAATTACAATTAACAAAACAATAATTCTTTCTACTGTTTTATATGGATGCGAAACATGGACTCGTATATAAGGTAGGGACAGCACCTTAATTAATAGTAAAAAAAATAACTAGGAAATTTGGCTTAATCTCAAAACGGTTTAGATTTGTAAAAGGTTATAAATTAGTAAAGTGGATTTATATATAATTAAATATTAAATTATTTTTATGTAAATGTGTAAAAAAAAAGTTGTATTAAAATTTGATGTAAATTTTTTTTAATGTAAATGTATGTTAATAGTAAAACTGTTATCACAAATATTATTATTTTTTAATGATTTATTGATAATGGGCAGAGGAACCCTAAACGTTGTACATTATTGAAAAGAAAATGCATAAAGTTTAATAATAAAATATTTCGTAAAATATTCGAACCGAATAAGGATGAGTTAACTGGAAAATTTATAAGGCTACACAATATTGAATTGCTTGAAATGCACCCGGTAAATATAATTCAGCACTGCAACGAATAAGATGTCTTGTGAAAATTCGTGAGTTTGTGTTTATAAGGAGTCATCTCTAAATAGACCTTTACAATTAAAATTAAAATGGAAATTTTTCCGTTTTTGATGACCAAAAAGGAATATCCCTAACTCACTCATTACTCATTCGACCTAATCCTGAAGATCGAATGGCGTTGGGCATATAGCTGTCATGTCCTATGTCAAATGTCAGTCGTGTATGAAGGATCTAGGATACCATTCGTGTCACGATGGCACCGTGCCATACATACGTCAATCAAATAACCGTTCCTAAAAAAAGAACAAAGGAGGTTCTGAAATGACTAGGTAGTTGAGTCCGGTCACTTCGAGAACGTATGGCCCTAACACTTGGTTATAATTAGTACAAAACAAGTTCAGATCATTAATTGATTTTAAATAAAATTCTTTTTTTATTTAAATATTTGTTATTATTATTTAATAATAATAAAAGTATTAAAAAAATAATAAAATTATAATTAATCATAATGAAGTGACTTTTACAGCTTTGAACAGAGACGAACGAAATTCTAATATTAATAAATTAAGTATAAATACTAACAACAAAAAGTATATTAATTAAAAGTACAAATGATAATTTACTACATAGGTACTTTAAAAATATTTACTACCAATAAGGAATATCAATCTCAATTATTTTGAAACTTGAGACTGATAAGCAGTATTTGAAGGTGGGAAGAGTACTCAAGTGTCATAAAGATAGTGAAAAAAATCATTAAATTGGATAAACAGAAGTAAAACCAAAATTTGAAACTTCTAGGTATAAGATGGTGTTAACATTAGTTAGGGAGACTCAAGCAATAGCTATTTTATGACACAATATTTCAAAATAATGAAAAAGTTAGCGTTTGATATTTATATAAGTGCAGCTAATTCTTTGTCTTAGCGTCGACTTATTTATTTGTTTCTAGCCTGATGAATAATTTTCATTGAGAAGGTTCGTTACAGTGAAATGTAAAATAAATTAATTTATCGATAATTACAATTTCTTAACCCAAACAACTTTTCAAGTTCAGATAGGAAACGTGAATGAGTCTTAAATCTTTATGATTTTTGTTTAAAATTGTTCATGGTAGTGGTATATTTATTTTTTTAAGCCAGAAAAACTTAATAATAAAGGGCTTCTGTATGAGGATTGCATCAAGAATGATCTGATGGATTTGGATTTATAAGAGCATTGGCCATTTAGCATTATTGGGTAGATGTGTGCAGGCAGTGATTGGTGATATTGAACCTTCGGGTTCATTAAGCTTTTTATTATTATCATTGTAATATTTTATAAAAAAAGTAACCTCGCAATATTTTTTTCTAAATGGAATTATAAAAAATAATACATGAAGAAATTATTAAAATTTACATACAACATTGGGAGCTATTTTTACTCAACTTTTTATATTAATCACATTTGAGAAAAAATAACAATTAAAATTCATTATAGCTGTGGTAAAATAGTTGGAAATGCATGTGGAGGAAAAGGGCTATCAATTTTACTGAGGTAAATATTATATTAGGCATAACTAAATATTAATTAAATAATATATTATACTAGGGATTTTACTGAGGTAAATATCATTTGACCTGTTTCATAGGAATGAAAAAAAGTAATGTTGAAAAAAGGGATAAATTTATTGAGCACACAATGCGGAAAACTTTTTTTTTAACAAACATAAGCCTCTTCATCCCCCGATGAATTTTCCACTTAATTTGTAATTAAAAAGTATTTTCTGTTTTTTTTCAATCTCACAACGAGGAGCTTTTTGATAATGTTTTGATATACTTTAACAAAACATCAACTTAAGTATATTATTTTAGCAAACATGACAATAAAAAAATCATATTTAATAGTGGATTTTAAAAAAAGTATAAAGACAAACATAAAAAATATTCTGACGGGATAACAATAATTTTTCAAGCGTACATGGAATCTAACTGATGATAAATTCTTATAGTAAAATCCAATCTAGTGTATACGATGAATTTAATATAAAAGCAAAGCACAAAAGTTAAGTAAATTAAAGTTTAGTAATTTTATTATTAAAATAAATAAGTATATTCGGTCTAAACAAATATATTCTCAAATTGATTATTTACAAAAACAAACCATTATTATTGTTTTATTTTTTCATCATTTATTTATTTATAGTTATGAAAAATATTTAGATAAGGAATAACAGAATAAGGACACTTATATATTATTATTTATAAAAAAAAATTGACAATTTTATAGTTTAAAAATCATACAAAATGAAGAGATATGTATTTTATATCGCAAAGATTTGCTTTTCTGTCCAACAAATTCCTATCATGTTATATTTTATCACGGTTGAACCAGCTACATAGAAACTTATCTAGACAAGATACTTTGATGTGGAATCTTAATACAAAACTAATACCGTAAAGTAAGGTGAAATTGTGCCATATGTGGCGAGAATGAGACAATACGAAATTCAGCAAATAAGTGCTCTTTAGTGGCTTGTTACTAAACTTATTACTTTCACCATATATTACGGGGCTATGTGCTTTTAAAAATAAAAAAATGTTTTCTTACTCTACTAATGACATTAATAAAACTTTCACATTTTTTCATAATGGCTGAATGTTTCAGCACTTTGTTCATTTCTTTTAATTAATTGGAAAAATTAATTCTATGCCTTGGTAGGTAGTATATTTTAATTTACCTACTACCAAAAATATTATGTGTGAAATTTAATTACTGTATTTTTTTTGCTATAATATTATCGCTTTATCATTAAAATAAATTCGCCTCTTGTGAAATAGTGCCACCCTTTGTTGGTTATTTTTGTGTATTTTCTAGGCGTGCCAAAGACTTCGGGCCGAAAATAAAGTTCTCTTTGGTTAAGAAAAAATTAAGTAATTTGCTAAAAAGTAATCAATGAAGTAAAAACAGATGGGGTGAGATTGTGCCAAGAATAAAAAATCCTATTCAGCTACGAAAAAAAAAAAACTGAATGGGTACTCATCTGTCTGTATTAACAAATGACAAACAAAACACTTCAAAAACTAGCTTCTAACCTCATTTTACAGAAGGGCAAAAAAATGTTGTGTAGTAACCTACACTAACATTTAATACTAATGTTATTATTCAATTTTTAACAATTTAATAAAATATCTAAACATCCAATTTATAACACAGTGATTATATATATGACTATGGTCAGGACTATCTGAACATACTTAAATAGGGGTTTTACGAAAACATCGAATTATGCTACGCTCCTACGTAAAGTATTCAACTATTAAATTATAAATTATTTTCGGAAGTGTGTCAAAAAAGAACACAAATTTGTAGATATTTATTTTCCTGAGTATATACATTTCATTCTGTTTGTATATATTTAATTTGTTGTATAATTTTTTTCTAGGAGGTCAGAAAAAAAAAAAAAAAAAAAAAAAAAAAAAAAAAAAAAAGAAGATAGGCAATCCAAGGTATCCTTTACACCCAGCTATATATATAGCATACCTCCGTAGCAAATAACCACTAAAATCTTGACAGGAGGGTATGAAAAAAAAAATTCTAGTGTCCTATATATAACAAATTTATCAAAAACTAGATTCTTAACTTCTTATAAAATACTTCATAAAAACTTTTAAAATTTTTTTATTTTAGTTCCTCAATTAATTCCTAAGAATCATTTACTGCATTTGAAAAGATGAAGGCCTCGGTATGTTTTAATGTAGTCATAAACGAGCAGTTTCATGCCACAGCACATTAATCAGACAATTCACTAGTGATTTATATGTAAATAAAGTTTTAAAAGATATTCTTTATTTCATATGAAGGTAAAATGACGCTTATCCAACCGTGCGGCAGTGGAGATTGAACAAACCAAGGCATAACAAAACCCGACATAAAACTCCTGCGGAAGAAATAACAGGCAAAGGTCTTTAAAACTTTCTGAAAGGGAGAATTTGTTTGAGAAATGGTACTTTTCCGTAGTAGTAATGTAATATGGTAGTAGGAACTTTTCTGTTGCAGGGAGAGAGCCGTAAGCTAGTTATTTTCTTAAGGCCAACCTCGTAGTTTTACGTCTACTC
>NW_027105168.1:538822-541393 GCF_000696795.3 Halyomorpha halys | reverse complement strand
GGATTGAGGCGTGGGATCACAGACTTTAATGAAACTTTGTTAGGTGATACTAGATCAAAAAATGTTAGACACGTGTCCAAAGTTTCTTACCAATGCGTCCTATAAGCGGAGAAAAAAAAATATTTAAATCATTTTAGCAATTTTGGAAATTATTGTATCCTGCCTTTCTCTGTATAGATTTTAAGGTTATTATATCCAAATCGTTTTTCTGCTGTTTTTGTGTGTGTGTGTGTGTGTAAAATAAGAAAAAAAATATTGTAAATTGTATAAATATGAAATTCCGTTCAAATATGTTCGTTAAAAACTAAATATGGCACAATCTCACCCCATTTTACGGTATAAAGGACTATAATGGAATGGTGTATTATCTGTTTTAGTTTTTTTTTTTTTTTTACTGTCGGTGAGAGATCAGGTGTCTTTAGTATGCATTAATGAGATCTTCTTCGTACTTAAAGGACTGTCAAGCTTCAGAATCCTCAGATAACAGATACGCTACCTTGGACTAAATCTGGACAAACAACAAATCTGGAATCCTTACACAAGACTGAAAAGACAGGAAACTGGATGACGATTTCGACTACTACAGCACTTACTGGACAAACGGTCTATACTTCCAATTCATTATAAAAGACTGATCTACATGACTGTAATAAGGCCTATCTGGACACATGGAGTTGAGGTTTGGGGCTTCACTAAACCAACGCTTCTTACTTTGTCACAGATAAAATCATACATAAAAACCTTAATGTTCCAAATGTAACCAATCTAGCCCGAACCAGACATCATTCCTTCCGTAACTCCCTAACCACCTAAACCTACTAGTTTCTAACCTTGCCTCTTCCATTTCTGACAATCCTCCTAGGATCTGAAAAGAAGATGGCCATGAACAGCTGATATAAAAACTTCATTAGAGTGCTACCAATGGGTGGTTTCTCTACAAGCCTATATAACACCACTTTAATCTAAAATCAAATTTACTAAATGGATTGTCATGTACAGTTGTCAATTTTAATTAAGATATTAAATAAAATAAAAATAAAACTATTTACACGGCTAATTTTACAATTATATATCAATTTAAAACTTTGAGGCCAGAAATTTAAATACACATTATACTTATTTCTTCTTATCCCTAATCATATGATATATTTAAGCAAAGATTAAAACAAATTTGTATATTTAAATTAGTTACAAATAATTACTTACTTTAATCAATCTTATAAATGTTACCACAACATTAACATATATTTTTTATTGTTCATCATTCCTCTTAATTTAAATGAGTAGAATAAGAGCAGAATTTATAAACGGATAGAAGTTCAGTCACAGTATGAATAGGCTGATTTATAACTTGTTCATTTTTAATCTTCAACATTTAATAATTTAATAGTAACTTCACGAAATATATATTCAAAAGGAGGAAATATTTAGCACGTGTCCTTTATGAAAAACCATTACATCACGACTATTTAATTTCGAACTCAATAAAGAAATAAGGATAGATAATGAAATATTTAAAGTTAGCACGAACGAGTTCCTTTTAGTAAGGTTGGATCAATAAAATAAAAAAAAGAGGCTAAAGTAAAGGAAGAAAAAAGGGTAAATGCAAAAGAGCTCTTTTATAAATATAGGGCCATTGGGAAAGGATTGCAATGGCTGAGTGTGTGTAAGCTTCCTCTTCCGACCTCAGCCGGCACACCCCGTTTATTCTCTGACGAGGGTTACGTTCTCTCTTAGAACCCCCTTTGTAAAGCATCGAGTTCTATCTAATTCTATAATTATAATGTACTAATAACGAATGATATGTACATAACATATAAAGTGTAGAGTAATATGCAAATATTGCACCATCCAAATACCAAAAATCTGGTGTCATGTGCAGCTTTCATTTACCACCATAGAAGGCGAAAATTTTAACAAATTTCTTATTTTTCTGTTATTATAAAAAATTGTATTTAATGGTTTCTTGAGGCAAGAATAATGAATACAGCTTCGATCATTCCAATAATATAAGTTTTGAATATTTTGATTTTATATATAATTGCGATCGTGAGAGATCGGACACTCTCCGCAGCATCCGGAGAGTGTCCGAAAGAAAGAAAGAAAGATTTTCTAGAATTCTTAGCAGTCGCAGTCTGGCAGTCGCCCTGGGTGGTCGTGTTATTAGTACAGTCTTGACTTCTTAGTTTTTTTTCGCTATTATTCATTATTCTTTTTAGTTTATACCCTTATAATTGTTTATTAATTTACAATCATGAGCAAGTGTGCGGTATGTGTAAAGGGATTTACCCACAATGCATTAACAATACAATGCTCACATTGTGAATGTTGGAACCACATTGCCTGTGTGGAACTCACAAAAGACGAACTCGCTTTTTTTAAGCAAGAAAACAAAAAGTGGTTTTGCACACAGTGCAATGAGGAAAAAAGAAAAGCCCTAAGAATGGAGAACGTTTTTAAAGAGACCGAGGTAAGTGGAAACCTGGAATTATTTTTGAAATAATTCAAGAAATTAACTACCGAAATCAGAGAAAATAATAAAGAATTTAAAATACAGCTAAGCATCTTTTC
>NW_027105168.1:532582-534105 GCF_000696795.3 Halyomorpha halys | reverse complement strand
TCTCTCTGAGAGAGAGAGAGAGAGAGAGAGAGAGAGAGAGAGAGAGAGAATTAATAATATACCAATATCTCGTATCTGAAACGACCAAGCATTAATTTAACTCGATGTAGAGAATAAAAATTAAGTAAAATTTGTTTAATACACGCACCACACTAATTTTAAAAAAAAATTAAAACTAACCAAATTAGAGTTGGACATAGTTCAATCTGAGTGATTATTATGTTGAATATAACAAAATAAAACCGATAAATAATTACATCATAAACTACAGAAAAACTATATTTTTGATAAGCAACTCGATTTTTTTTTTACTTGCTACAACAAGAAGGCATTGTTATTTCCTTAACGCAAGCAACCTGAACAGCAGCAAGTAAAATATTGTTGTTGTAAGGTTCCTAGAAAGCAAACGCCAACAAAATACTTTTGGAAACTGCTAAATTAATCCTTGTTCTTACGAGAATTTCGTCCTTTTCATAAATTTTAGCCCACAATTATTTAAATTGCTCATATGGTTAAACGCGATATCTGTCATCTTATTTAAACCTTGAGTCTCTAAAATAACAGTATACAAATCGATAATGAATGTTTCTTAAATTCAGAACAGAAAGTATCATACCTCACATCAACAGTCAGAAGTGACATCACTCCAATACATCAAAACGCAGGACTGAAGGAAAAGATATAGAACATAATATAGATGGGAAAGAACATATTGGAATAGATGATCAGCGAGAAACTAAAAATACACACACCGACCATTCAGAAATATGCTCACGAGAGCATCCAATGGAACAAATGATAATTATATAATAAAAAGTCAATGCAAGAGATAAAGAAAGTAAAAATTCACGTAGGGGGAATGTTAAATCGCTGCATCGGAAGAACAATCGTGTTTGTTGTTTACTTTATCGTGTTTGTGGGCTCAAAATCCATTGACTATATATTTGTAAGTCGACATAATTTTAATTTAGAAATTGTTTCCTGAGCGAATTTTTATGTACAATTACGCAGTCCTACAAATTTTGTCTGGCAACATATCATCGAGGTTAAAAGCAGATGGCTTATAGATCAACTTAACTCAATGGGTGCTAAAAGCCATCACGATTTACCACTCGGTCTAAATTAATTGATATAACGATAATGAAATAGGATAATTTAAAAATAAAGAGTAAATGTTGGTTACTTACTGATAAAGGAAAATTATGCAGAAGAAGAAGTCTACTCACCTGGAAATAAAATAGAAATCATTAATACCACATGCGAAAAATCAATTAAGGATAACTTTTAAATAATCTAAGGAAACAAGATTCGATATAATTAAATATAAGAGTTCGATGCGGTGCTAATTACCCTGGAAGAGGAGCAGCTCAATTAAAATTTAATTAATATTTAAAATACCAGGTCATTCAAAAAGTCCTGTCGTTTTTTGGGGGGAAATTATAAATAAATAAATATTTTCAAATAATCACCTTTATTCATCAAAATATCCACCGTTACAGTCGGTAACCTTCTCCCAACGAGAT
>NW_027105168.1:529420-530985 GCF_000696795.3 Halyomorpha halys | reverse complement strand
ATAAGGTTCGCGCATCACAAAACTTTCCCTTTGACCTTTGAGTTGAAATTAATACTCGCTGGTTTTTAAACAAATATTTCTATATTAATGCACTCGGACAATTTATTCCTATACTAATTTTTGCAAAGTAGCTTTAGTCGAATTGCAATTTCAACAGTTTCAAGAAAAATATTTTTAATATTATTTTTCTAAGAAAATTTTTAACATTTTTCTTTTGTAAAACTATAAAAATATAACAATCAACAACAATTTATATTCACTTAATACATCGCTAAAATGTTATAAAATAAATACTGGAAACTTCAAGAAGGATTACGTTGAAGCTAGCCATTTTCTTTAACTTGAAGAAATAAAGTTTCATCAAGAATCAAATCCCTTCATAGTTTTTATTTATCAATATTTTGTTACTAGTTAAAATTTGAAATGATGAATTATTTTAAACAATCAAGATTAAAGGCACATTACAGGATATTGTAAAAAAAAAATTTAACTCCAGTCAGACTATTTCAATTAGGAAAATATCTACTTGATATTAAAAACCACTTGATTTTATATTGATTTGCCGAGTTTAGTCAAAATCGTTAAACCTATTTTTGAGAAATCTAAATAAAAAGTGTAAAATCGATTATCTAAAGTGGTACTTCCGGTTAGTCGATGTTGATAAAAATTTGCTGACACATCCCAGGCCTATCTAAACCCGACATAATATGAAATTTCATTTTCAAATTACCATTCGTTTTTTTACGAGACTTGGTTATTTCGTATTTTTGAGGGACCTCAAAACGTAATTTTCCGTCTAAAGATGAATTTATTTTTACTATACTAAATAAATTTTTACAGACATTATATTACTGACTACATCTTTTCACACTCTACTTACACTTATAATTAATTAAATTAAAACATCGTTCATTAATAAAGCTTATCGCTTAATAATAAATACAGATTTAAGTAAAATACCCAATAAAATTGAGGCTGAAATAGTAAAAATCAATAATAGTAATGTTTGTGATTCAGCTAAATAAATAATGAAATGGATTTAAAACAAACTTCAATATCTTGCAGTAAAGTGGGACACAGATATTATGATAAAGCGAGACCATAAAAATAATCATAAAATGAGACTTTTTTATTTAAAAAGGTAATAGATAGCATATTTTTAAGTAATGTAAAAGACAAAGAGGGAAACAGTGAGTTAGGGAAACACTGAGTTAGGCGATGTGCTACTGTGGCTCCCCACGATCGGGGAAAACGACCATTGAGTGTGCACACCAGTACCACAATTCACCTCCATGTACAACCGTTGACCAAGAAACAGTACTTGTAATGTAATGAATAATACTGAATATTAGTGCCCTTCATGGATTGTAGCAATTTATATTTTCATATAACTACATATTATGGAGTTTAGCACAGCGAGTGACTAATTCACAACATAAATAGTAAAATGGAAGTTTTAATAATAAAAATGTTAACAATTAATTTTAGTGCAAATTTTTTTAAAAACTATTTAAATTAATTAAAAAAATTTTAAGAAAAATAGAATTTTAATATGTATCTTAAAC